>NC_142933.1:47448750-47576250 GCF_046866305.1 Octopus bimaculoides | reverse complement strand
TATACGTTTGTTTGCACCTTAAAAAATGTTCTTGCACTGATGAAAAATTTCTTTATTATAGTTATCTACTAAGTACATTGATGATCCATGAGTCAATGCCGTCTAGATCGCAAGTGATCTAAGTGTATTCGTGGTAGCAAACTGATTGGTTGAATCAAAAATGTGCAGAGCAGATAAATTCATCCAGTGCGTTCATATCCAATAGATTAAAAAAGATTATTGTACACAGTTCTGATGTCATGATTTTCAAGACATCAGTTGATCAGAAATGGTGAAAATGGGAGAAATTAAGGAAAAGTGAACAATATTTGATTATACCTTAGACAAAAAATTGTTAGTGTAAAAAATCTACGCTGAAGTGAACAGAAACATAACACACATGTAATGCAAGAGAGACATAAGACAAAGACAATAAATAATTATTTTTAAGCGTACACAATGTTTTGTCTTAGGAAAATTTTGTAATTTGGAACTTTCTTCTGATTAATAATTTCAGGAGACAATTTACACATATCTTTGTGTAACTATATGTAACTATGTGTAACTATATAAACGTTTCGTCTATCTATTCACTGGCTAATGTCTTATATTCACAAGTTAGTTTCTGTAGAAAACAATATTCTGAATTAAATATATTATTGCATGTGAGATTTCCATATTGAATCATGAGTATATGGCTGTCCTGATAATGGATACTTTTTGAAAGTTCAACATGATGTAATGCCCTCATTTACTAAAGCTTTAACCTTTTTGGAATATAACAGAAAATGCAAAATATATAATCAAGTTCAGTTTCGGTTTAAACATCTGTATGTATATATCTAGGTAATGTATCTTGTAAGAAAATTACGATAAAATTATCAACCCCTAATACTAAATCACTTGGTTCGAATACTTATAACTATATATTGACATACATTATTGAAAACGTAGCTGCCTTTCTCAAATAAATGGAAGACTTTAGATATACAATATACACAAAACGAATTGACTGCAATGAAATATTACTCAATTTCAGGAAACAATAATATTTAAATAAGTAGTTAACAGTGTAAAGCTTTCAGGAAACCCAATGAATTCTAAATATGTAGTAAAAATACCAATTAATTTATTTTTCTTGGACAAAAGAAAGAACTATTGCAATAAGTCAAGCTGATATACATCGGAATAAAATTTCATTAAATCAGCGGATCACACAATTTATTCCACCAATCAGAATGCTACCACGAATACAAATTGACTTGGTGTGAACTTTATTCGGCGTGATCTCTTGAATGTTAATGTGTTACACTGAATGCTAATAACAAATCAGAACAAAAAAAAAAGCCTTGACACGGAAGCATAGATGCACACGCACACAGACACACGACACACATACGCACACTCAGACACACGCACACTCACACATACACGCACATACATATACGTACATGTATACAATTATACTGCAGCAACTCAGAAACAATTTAATTAGAGGAATGTTTTTTTAATGACTGGAAACTTTAAAGGAATATTAAAACTATTATTGCCATAAAAGGGAGATTTATTTGTATTTTGATGTGAAAGTGAGGTAAATTTAGCGTGAAACTATTAGCATAAAACTGTTCTATTCAAAACTAAAGTTGGGGTGAACAATATTTTCATTAATGTTCAGAGTAGACTTATTTGCAGACTATTATCATACTAACTTCATTATAAAGTAGGCATTTTCTTCCAAGTATTACTATTAGAAATTTTTCTAAATAGGTTAACTAAATAGCTAAATTCACTGTAAAAGGGCTATATTTAACTAATTTAATTTAACATTCTGTAAAACATGTTATGGCTAAGAATATTATGAAACAAATATTTCTATTACCTATTTACATATTGTAGTTTTAATAATGAATATAAAAAACATCTATTTTATAAATATATACTGAAATAAAAGACAAAACGACCACACCATGGGCATCTATATGAATTAGAATCCTAATTATATTTTCAGGAAACCCACTGCGTGCTTATATTAATAAATGAAAGAGAATTAAAAATAACTACTAGCTAATAACTAATATCCATTTGATTATTTCTAAGCCTCAATATATTTTAATGCTTGTTTTAATGTTGTACATTAAATACCATTGGCTTCCAGGAATAGACCAAGATAAAATACTGTACAACATAATTTTTCGAAATCATTTCTAGGTTTTACGTGTTTTCTTTTTTTTCTGTGTTTTTTCTTTCTTTTTTTTTTTGCGAACTCAAATATCTATAGATAAGGATTGCCAAAAGGCTTCCATATTTAACGAGGAATTTTCAGAACTCAGACATTTCAGATAATTATTAAAGATACTTACTTCACGTATCAGGCTAATTTACATTGCAGCAATGAAAAAGTGTTGCTGCAGATTAAAAGTGATATCGTAAGGGTCAGCTAACAAATGTGAAAACTATTTATTGTCTTGCATAGGTTATCATTTATAAATTTCTTTTCAAACTTTAATTATTTGCAACAATGACAGATATATTTAAGGATATGAATACAACAAATTGTATTAGTGTGTGTTTGTATATTTGTACGCGCACACATTCACGTACAAAAATAAAATAACACATAAATCAAAGATACATACATGCATATTTGTGTGTATGTCTCTGTGCGTGTAGGTGTATATATTTACATACATACATACATACACACACGCATATATATACACGCGCAGATGCATACAAACACACACACACACACATATATATATATATATACATGCATACATCTGTATGTGTGTATGCATGTGTGTGTATGTATATATATATATATATATATATATATATATATATATATAATTATACAGTATATGACACATTCCATTTAGTTATGATTTCAAGAGCTTGGGAGCTAAAAGGAATTTCCTTAAACTTGTTTTGATGAGATACCCACTAAAATTCGATATCTTGATAAGTTACCTACTATTTAACTATTATCTTTAACCTTAATTTTAATGTACAACTATCCGTAAGCAAGTTTAAGTATGTCTAAAGACACAAAATGTTCTTGAATGTGACGGTATATGTATATGAATTAAAATATAGTGTATAAAAACACGTACACATCATGTAACTTATCAGATACATGCAACTACTTTACATAAAACATATTTAATCCCCAAAAATCTAATATTTAATCTTTTGCTCTTTTATAATCTATTTCAGTTGAATAATAAAAAAAAACTATTAAAAGTAAAACGAGAAGCAAATGCTCCATTAAATGTTGTTCTACTTCACATTTTTATCACCTTACACCACTAGCACATTATAAACTGATCCACCTATTTTAAAACTAATGTGTGTTTGATACGCTAAACAGCATATATATAAATCTGTGTGTGTGGTCGTGCGTGTGTGTGTGTATAATATATATGTGTGTATATGTGAGTGTAAGAGTGTATGCATGAATTTGTACATATATATGGAAATATAAATTTATATGTACACACACATACACACACACACACACACACATATATATATATATATATATATATATATAAATATATATATATGATATACATACATACATACACACATACATACATATATACATACATACATATATATATATATATATAGATAGATAGATAGATAGATAGATAGATAGATAGATTGATAGATAGATAGATAGATAGATAGATAGATAGATAGATAGATAGATAGATAGATACATGCATACATAGATACATAGATAGATAGATATAAGTATTACATTCGCTATTATAGAGAGATAGCTGGAGAGACGGATATAAGTATGTTATAATAGAAGGTAGTACTTTTATGAATTGTCTTTACAATGCCCAGTTAAAAATAAAAATAGTTTCTTAAGGAAAGGGAAAATTATTTGGAAATGAAAACTTTAAAATTTAAAAAAATTTACTCTTCGGTTTTTCTCAATCGTGGGATAATGTTTTAATGTCTCATATTCTTAGGTTGGCCTTGCATTATCTATTGCGCTATGAATGTTCCCGATGATACTCAGCAGAGAATATGTATAGAATTTCAGTATACATACACTCAAAGAGAATATATATTTGCTTAAAGATTTTTAAAAAAAATTCTAATGACGGAAATTATTTTCTAAATATATTTCATATTCGCAATTGGCAAAGTCAAATAAGATATATATACATACATATATATATATATATATATATATATATATATATATATATATATTAATATGTATATATGTGTGCATATATATAAGTACATATATGTATATATATATATGAATATATATATATACATATATATATATATATATATATATATATATATATATATATATATATATATATATATATGAATATGTATATATGTGTGTATATATATACGTACATATATGTATATATATATGAATATATATATATATGTATACATGTACGTATATATATATATATATATATATATATATATATATATATATATATATATATATATATATACATATATATATGTATATGGGTTTGTGTGCTAGTGTGTGGGTGTATGCACTTGTATTTGTGTGTGTGCACGTGAGTATGTGTATACACAAGTATAACGTACAATGTGTAGTAAATTATAAATAATTACAAATATGAACTTATGCTTATAAGAAATAATGTGCACATAGGTGCCCATAAAATACAGAAACACACATGTGTACGTATGTAGTGGCTACATACATATTCATGCTTGATTTTAGTTTTCTATTTGCAGATTTGTCATTGTAAACATTTTCCTTTATTTCTCTTATTATTTCTTCCTTTCTTTCTTTTCTATTTGTTTTCAAACCGTGAAAAAAGTAGTTTGCAATAACCAATATACCGCAGAGAAAGTTTCCTTTCCAACAAGTACGATTACACATTCATTCCTACTGCTTATTTTGTTTGATTTCATGAAGAAAAAAATGATCTCATTTCTTCATAAACACATGAGAATTCAATTTAACGGCATAACAATCAGTAATGACATTAATAACAATAGAATAGCTTTTATAGTTTACAACGCTCTTCGTTTTTTTTCTTTAAATGTACTGCAATGTTTAGTGTATCTTTAATACATTTTCATTAAATGGTCTTTGTATCTGGCAGATTTATTAAAAGGACTTTTTAATCATCAGTTATAAAGACAGCGTTTAACATTTGGATATCGATATCTCTATATATTCGTATATCTACATATATGCATACATAAATACATAAATTTGTATGTGTGTGCATTGTTTATATATATATATATATATATATATATATATATATATATATATATATATATATGTATATATATATTATATATATATACCACACACATATATATGCGTGTGGGGGTGGTGTGTGTATGCGTGTGCTTCAGTGTGTTTGTAAATTGATATATACATACATTTATTTATAGATACATAGATATGTATATATATATATATATACATATACATTTGCATATGTATATATGTATATATATACGTGTAACTATAACTTGATAATTAATACGAGATAATTTTTGCATGTATGTATATATTTAAAGATACATAGAGATTAACAATTGCTTATACACACACAAACACACACACACGTACACACACATACATGTATATATATATATATATGTCTTATATATATATATATATATATGTATATAACAAGTAACGTTCGTGTTAGTTATTCTTTATCAATTTTTGAATTATTTCGTGCTCTTTAATTTTACACATCGATGCGTTCGATTTCCGAGGGTGCTTTATTTCAATCATAAAATCGTCTTGCATGTCTGGAACTAATTTAGCAGAACTGCATTTTACTTGTCATCGTATTTTCAATTACCGCTTTCACTTTGTTTTTGTTTCTTTTGTCCGTTGAACAAGAAAAGTAGAAAACTGAGGCAGAATTATTGTAATTGTATTCTGCTTAATATTTTAGAGGTCTTTTTACATGGCAAACACCATTCTATCTCAGATTGCTGTAATGTAAATTTGATATATATATATATGTATATATATATATATATATATATATATATATATATATATATATATATATATATGTATGTATGTATGTATGTATATACACATATACGTTTTCTGTATCTGGTTTTCGTCAGCGTGCGTTCGTATATATTATAAGTGAAGCTACGCATTAAGTTCATTTAAATTTATGAGTGTGTGCCAATGTATGTCTTTTATCAGTATATGTGTACTTACATATCATCCAGGCCATCACGCTGGAAATTGTTTAAATTTCTTATTTTGCTCTCTTTGATATATAATTTCGTTTTGAAAAGATGGCCCTGGACAACAGGGTGGACGTAAAATGAAGTCTCACTTGTGAAAAGATCAAATCATCAAATTGTATACATGACTTGTCACTTGGTTTCCGTTTTATCATTTGTTTGAAATGTTAAATTGAAATTTCTTAAGGAACGGTTCCTCTTGCTTGTCCTCTGATATTATTCAGCTTTGTCTCAGAGATAAGATAGGATATTGAATTAAAACTAAGAGATTAAATAAACGTGCATATATATATATATATATATATATATATATATATATATATATATATATATATATATATATATATATATATATATATATATATATATATATATATATGTATGTATATATATATATATATATATATATATATATATATATTGTAAAACACATCTAAATACTTCTGTTTCTAAATATACTTTTACACACAAGAACTGACACATGCAATATAAGTTATTCATATATGTATAGTATTTTACGCAGTAAAATGCCAATAATATTATATGATCACCTTCTATCTAACATATCATTTATAAAATAAATACAAAGCAACATTTACAAATACTTATGTATTCCAATTATTTAGGTGGAATCATTTATATGAAAACTATGAATATTTCATTTGTTTATATTTTAAACCTAATATGCTACACATTCATTCAGTTAGAATACGTTTACTACGAATAAATATGGGCAATATACAATAGATTTATAACTTTTAAATTACGGGCAATTTGACACTTTTATATACATGAATGTATTTATGTATCAATTTGTTTCTTTTTCTCTCTCATATCCACATGCGCATGCACACATATATGTTTGTGTATATATATATATATATATATATATATATATATATATATATATATATATATATATATATACATATATATATGTTTGTATATATATATATATATATATATATATATATATATATGCGTGTTTGTAAATATATATATGCATGTATGTATATATATATATATATATATATATATATATATATATATATATATATATATATATATATGCACACACCCACTCGTATATGCATACAAACACACATATATCTGCATATGCATATATGATATATGTATATATTTACTCACATATTCATACATTTGAATTAACTAAATACATTAGTGTATATCCATGTTCCCCTACAGTATATCTATCAAAGTCTCTCTTTTTGTTCCAACTCTCCCTTTTGTACAAACACGCACCATTACTTTCTTTCTCTTTATATACATATATATATGTATATATATGTATATATATATATATATATATATATATATATATATATATATATATATATATATATATATATATATATATATATGCATGCGCGTGTGTGTATACATACATATATGATATAATACTGCATATATGTATACGCATACATTCTACTGGCTAAATTAATACATTGCTATATAATATTACTCTACGTATGTATCAAGTTAAATATTACATATATATATATATATATATATATATATATATATATATATATATAAGTATATATCGTCTTACGCACACACAAATATATCTCGACATATACACATACATAAATATGCTTGTAAATACATATTAATGTAAGTGTATGTAGAGACACACACACACATACATTAAGATATATGTGAGTATATGTGTGTGTATATAAATATATATCTGTGTGGTTAGAGCAATATATTATAAATATTATATCAATATAAATTGCATTGAGAATTTAGAGGCAAAGAAGGTGTAGGTAGAGGACAAGAAGAAGATTACAAACGGAAACCTCATGTTAATCCATGCAAAATGGAAGCCTGTTTTGTCTTATTTTCTAACAAATATCACTAGAACCCCAATAACGTTGACCAATACGTACACGATAAAAAACAGTCTATCTGTAACGCAAGCTATCACTCGCCATTCTCGCACCAATTTTTCACGTTCTTCCAATTTCATTTTTTTTTCTTGGACTTTATCCAACATTTCCCGGATAGCTTTGACCTCTTCGAGAATGGCAGAGCGCATCAGAGACTGTCTATCATCATGTTGTTCTATGACCGTATCAGGAACCGAGGGTTCAAGTGTATCCGATGATGCAGACATTTTTTCGTCTTTATTTTCAAGTAATCGCACCTTCGCAAATTTCGCATCGGCTGCAGGAAATTTCTTGTTATTTTCGCCAGTCACCTTTACATTCCAATTTCGCATTTTGGATTGTTCTTTATGATTCTTGTCCATCACTTGGTCGCGGAGAAAAAGGACACGCGCTATTCCGTCAATCATAACCTGAAGAAAAGAAGTTAAATTGCAAGGTAAATAAAATAACGTTAACCTAATATGTGTTTTACCAAAACGTTAATCAAATAAACCAATGGAACCGTTCACTTAATGTTTTTAATATTCAAATATACAATTTAATACATTCATATGACACTCAATTTTTTTCTGGGAATTATTCTAAATTCGATGTATGTATTCAAAATGAAATTAATGCATTTTAACATTTTTTTGTATTTATAATTCTAAATGAAAAGAAACATTATATAATTAAATAATCAGTATTCCTTTTTAAACCTGTGTAATCAAATATGCCAATAATCTTGTGTTATTAACCGAGCAGATATATAGCCGAACTACTAGGCACAATCAACCACTTTACTATTTCAGAAAACCACATGCTAAATTAGGAGCGTATTGCACTGTCTGTATTAATTTTCAGTGGAAGTGGAGAGTGACACGCATTGTTCTTTTCCAATTCTGCCGTCAAGACTTGTATACAAGCACATTCTGGTGTGAACAGCGAAAAACGAGAAGGTGGACTCGGTTAGAGTGTGAAATTTCTTGATACTGTGGTAGACAACATGTTGCAGTGTTTGCATATAATTCTGCGTGTATGCATTTTGATATTTCTAGTGGCTGAAGGCGGCGAACTGGTAAAATTGTTAGAAAGCCAGGCAAAATGCTTAAGGATGTTTTGTTCGTTTTTACGTTCTGAGTTCAAATTCCGCCGAGGTCGACCTTGCCTTTCGTCCTTTTGGATGTCAACAAAATATGTACCCAGTTGAATACTGGGGTCGATGTAAATGACTTACCCTTCTCCAAAAATTACTGACCTTAAACCAAAATTTTAAATCAATATTTCCCGTGGATGAGTTGGAGAGCAAGTTGTTGCTTAGCTCTAGTTTGACATTGACACAACATGTATGAATAAAGGTGTTCTACCCATGATAGTTCCGTCACTTTATATAAATAAGGATACGTTATGCAATTTGCCCTTTCTTTGAAAGGTGTAATTTGAGACAGATATGGCTTCTAATTGTGGAATCTAATGGGGTTTTGTAATTTTTATATGTAGCGTTAGTGATTATGAAGTTTGGAGTTTGCTGCCGCAATAAATTGCGCCCCTCGCAAATTCAGTTGATTAGGACTTGTAAGATTATGTGTTTTGAGAAAATGGAATAAGAATAACAATAGTAATTCAATATATAAATTGCTGAAATAGTTTTCATGCCATTCGCTTGATTTTATTATCGTATCAAAATTGCATTGTACAGATATAGACCTTTTGTCACATAATTCGCATAACATCGAACATATATAATCCTATATTTTGACAATTTAATGTTTGATAACAGACAACAACGGTATAAAATTCCAGTATAATGAGATATATGCTACATGATTAAAGAGGTTTTCGGACTTTGCGGGTACATAAAGGTGAAAGTATCTATAAAACATGCAATAATGCATGGGAAAAGTAAGAGTGTCAGATAGCAACATAGCAACAAGTTGATTACGCTGGTAGTTAGTTGTAATCTCAAAGTTACACGCATGCATATGGGGTTACATGGTCTCTCTTCACTTACTCTGGAGAAGGTTAGCAGCTTGAACGCTTGAGCAACTCTTTTCAGAAATACACTGTTCAACTCTTGGCTATAAAATTTGTTTTAAATATTGCCTTTTTTGCCCATTTTCTAGACAACATGCAAGTATGGACCTCACCTAACAACGTACTCATACCTCAAGTCAATATGCACATGCCTCAACCAACAACAGCCCTGATAGGACAAGAATTCTCAATTAAGTTAGTTGCATTCCAGCTTGAATGGTAGCACCCTTGCAGGAGAAAGCAAAATCCGCAGAATCGCCTGCGGATACGCCTTGTTTGAAGAGGTCGAGGAAGTAAAGAATAACGACAGACTGAATTTGGTGTTGCAGTAAATGAACAGATTGAATTGGCATGCCAAATAACTCGGCAACAGTCTAACAAAGGTGTAAAATTTTACAGATTTTGGCGTATAAATATCGGATGTCATACAAAGGGTTGGAATATGTGCTGTTTTAATCGTCTTGATAATCGCTGAATTTGACCAGGTTTGGTGCGATTGTGAGTCTTCGATTTTCCAACCACTCTCTGTTTCCCTTGCTTTATAGAATTTAGATATACTATGTTAAGTTTGATTTTTGAATGGGTATTACGAAAATAAAATGGATAGTCCGATGGATATGGTTGTCCAATCAAGAGATGTAGAGAAAGCATAGTTTAGATAATATTTTCTAGATTTTTCTTTGATATTGTGAGAAGTAGAACTTTCCTTAAATGGAATTTCTGCGCCATAAAAACCTTCTGCATTCAGATGTTCTCTCCGATTCCCCGTAAAACAATTTTCGCACTTACACCGTCAGTGTAAGTGCGAAAATTTGGAACGTATTAGTCCTCAGTCTGTCAAGCCTCACACAGCACCAAAGATCTTCATTCTTCGATTTTTGCTTGTTGAATTGTTATTGATCTATACAGATAGGTATCTGAATTGTTTCTGCTTTTCTGGGTTAAGGTTTTCTGTTTTATTGGAAAGCCATTAACGGGCCTACAATTTTTAAGATGTGTCATTCCTTTAATCTACAAAAGGCTGGAGACATTGTCCTATTGCTTGTGATCTAGTCCTCTCCGGAACTCAAGGAGCACAGTATCAACGACAAATTTACGAATAGGTTAGCCAGTCTCATCCAGAAATGGGTTAAAAGAAAGCAGTCTTTGAAAGATTGAACAGAGGCGGCAAACGTAAATATTGCATTCGTTATATACTATCCCTTGGTCGTCATACCTTACCCTATTTCAAACCTGGTAAGATTAGAGCTTCCGATGTTCTGCTTCATGTAAAGGAGACGTGTTGAATTGGTCAAACACTGCATCTGTACTCAAGAACCCCATCTCCGAGGTTTCCTTCCTTGCTTCATCTACAAAGATTTTTAAATAGTGAGTGGGTGTCTTGTTCTTTGTGGGGCACGTCCTTTCACAGCTCGTCTCTTTGAAAGAGCTGCAGTTCTGAATAAAAAAAGGTTAATATTATGGGCGCTTGGCGTTTGGAGTCTTGTGCAGTGCTTACAGACCTCTACTACTTGAGGAATGTAGCCAGTGGAAGATACGCATTGGTTTCCATATCGAGGTGAGGAATAGCGACCACGGGTGACTTTCAAAAATCTCTGGCCTTATGGTATGGTCTGGCAGTGAATTTCATGTTGATATATTGGTAGTTGGCAAAGGACTGGTGTTAATAAATCAAAATTTGCAGCATTGAACGTATGCTAAAAGTTATTATTAATGTACATTTTCAGAAACGGTGAATTATCGAATTATGTGATCAGTGGTAATAATTTATGTTCTTTCATGCTCTGAGTTAAAAATTCGCTTGAGTTTAATTTGACATTTTATGTTTTTAAGGTAAATACAAATAAGTAACTATTATACAGTGTGATTAATGTAATTAATTGTAGCAAATTTATAAATAATCTTATATAATTTTCATCCTGGCACAATATCAAAGGCATTAAAAATTTTGATATAAATTTTTGTGAAACAATACTTACTGCACGCAGCCAGTACGGTGCTCTATGCACACGTACACCACGGAAAAACATATTCGCAACAACACAAGCAAATACTGTGGATAGGGTAATCATCACCATACTAAGGCAAAAATATGCACCTGAAACGTAAAACAAAATATTTAGTAATATTTATTCACACAAAATTTCAAAACATAAATACCGCTTCTCTTAGTCTTCAAATTATCGTAGAACGTTTGCAGGTTCTATTCTTCCAAAAGTATTCGAGAATTTAAATGTATAACAGAAAATACTTCCCCATATTTTTACAATTTCATAGCAGGAACATATATTTTAGATATTACAATTATGTTATCAATTAAGTAGCGGCGTTGATCATCTAATATATATTTTTAAAGATGTATCTGTTATAATATTTGAAAAAGGAAAAGTAACAATTCTCCTAATATGCACAATGTTCTCTGTTCAAGACTGGAATCTTTTGAAGATTCGCACTAGATTTTAGTATATATGCAATCGTTGTTTACTAATTTGAAACTGAAGACTCTTGAAAATTTTGTCCACTAAAACACAAAAACTACCTGAAATACTAGAAGCTTGTATCTGTTTCAAATCGACCATAGGTTTTTTTTTTATATTCACAAATTTATCACTAAACTATTACTGGTTTACTAATAGCTTTAGTGTTTTATAAATTACTTTGTTATGTTCCAGACGACGCACCGCCATCCGCAGCTGACACAAAATTCTCCAGGCAGTGACCCATGGTCTTTCGAGAGTAACGGATACCTTAAGGATATGCCATTGTTTATTTTATGAAAGATTTACATAAATGATATAACTTTATCATCGCGATATCATTTTTTTGTTTAATTGAATTCATTAACATTCCAAACAAATTTCTAAATATTAATTTTAACATAGAATTTAGTCACTATAATTTACAACTATTCACAATGGACAAAACATTTTTCAAGTTTAAGCCTAAGTGGGTTTTTATTTCCTCTTAATTTTCTGTTGATTTTAAATGAGGAAACTACACCAGGAAGTTATTTTGTAAAAGAAAACAAACATGAACAAATTCCATTGATTAGATACAACTTGCAAATAGCGTTTTTACTGGCTTACTACTAATTTGACGCAAATTAGTTGATAAAATATAAAGGTTTGATAATAAATTGAAGTAAAACGAAACATTACTAAGGCAAATTATAAATATACATAAGATACAGTTCTAATATCTGAAAGAAAAATGAAGAATTGCATTTTGTTCATTTGATTCTATAGCTTTAACGGATCATATCTTTTAACAGTCCATAATAACTATCTTGCTGACTACATACAAAAATGTACAAAAAGGTAAATAATAAAATAAAGAAAAGAAAATGCAATTATAATTGATCAAACGGAAAAGGAAAAGGCAAACAATGAGTAGATAAACAATCTGTTCATAAAATCTATTATATAATACATGATCTCAGACACGATATCTACTGCATAGACCTTTTAGTTGTCATTTCAGTTGTGAAAAATAAAGTAATAATAATAATAATAATAATGATAATAATAATAATAATAATAATAATAATAATAATAATAATAATAATAATAATAATAATAATAACAACAACAACAACAACAACAACAACAATAATAACAACAAAAATAACAACAATAACAATAATAATAATAATAATAATAATAATAATAATAATAATAATAATAATAATAATAATAATAAAAATAATAATAATAAACTATCAGCAGTTCTATCAGCTGTATGCACATTTTAAAGGCGCGATTATCTTGCTTAGGATTGGGGAACATTAAATGGGTTAAAATAAAATATTTTGAGTGTAATGCATAAGGACGCTTTTATCAAAGACATAGTCATGAAACAAATAAGTGTTTTTATTGTTTAATGTTCCCTTTATAAGCTGCTATTTAAAAAATATATTGACATTTGACTTTGAAGTTTATTTTAAATTATAGGTTTAATTATATCTGAGCAAAAAAAAAAAAGAAAGAAGCTATACTGTTAGTATTTAGGCTAAATGCAGATATAATGAAGATGTTTATTTTCTAATAGAATATTCTTTAAAAAATTTGATTAGTGAATAAAATGACAGCATAAAAAAAAATTCTGCATAATTGTGATGATTATTTTGTGACAAATTTCTTAAAAACCATAAACCTCAACGGCGAATTTACTTTTTACTAAAAGGTGTTTTGCAATTTTATTTCAAATTAGTTATATTCTTCTTCCTTCTACCCAAAGTAAATTTATGCTAATAATATAACAAGAGCTTTTAGAAAACTGTTAAATAAACATATTTATTTCGTAACCAACGAACAATGGTTTCAGAACAAATGAAAGCCTAAGAATGTTACTAATATGTTTTGTTCATGATGGATCTGTGGGGGCAATAAATTTTACTTGAATATATCTTTCGGTAACACCTAAAAAAGATCCCCCAACATTTGGTCTGCTTGATGATACTTGGTACAGTAAAATTTGTGTCTTTCCATCCTATTCCCCATCCAGTAAAACGTAATATCAACGCCTTGCTGGAGTAACTAAATGTGTACTTTCAAATGCAAACCGACAAAGTTTATTAGTTTTAGATACGCGTGTGTTTTCGCGTACTTTTTTGATGAACATGCATATGTTACTTGTCAATATATTAAACAATACGTCAATATAATTGTTTCAGGTTTATAACGACCAATTTTACTTACACGCGACATACAATCGCATTCGAACATGCATGCAATTTAATATCTGAATATAATAAATTAAATATTACTATACATTAACAAATTATAGATCGATGGGAATACACCTACAAATTTCTGAAAACAATTGAGATATTTTGCAAGAGTGTTGAGTGACAGAAATAGTGCTGTTTCATTCTTGCTGTTATCACCTTGATGTGACAAATTTATGTCAAGCTATAAATCATTCACGACACCAAACCACCTTCTTTGGTCATCATAATGTTATTGATTCTAAACAATTTTCAAATCAATATAAGGGGAAGGCTTTATGGGGTTTCTGGTACGCATTTCTCATAATTTGCCCATAAAAGTGTGTTTGCATAAATATCACTTTTCATTACACACACACACACTCGCATTCTATATATATACATATATATATATATATATATATATATATATATATATATATATATATATATATAGTATGTATGTGTGTGTATATATATATATATATATAAGTAATGTACATACACGAAGCTTTTAATTTCTGTTCTACTTTAATAGAGTTTCTTTAACTCATCTCTTTGTTTCAAACATTCAGATAACGAAATAGATAATTGACAACCAAGTCTAAAATATGACTGCATTTAATTAAATGCTAAACTACATATGTTTCTCGAGTAAAAGGCACACGTCGGAAACTTTCCATTGACATTTCAGTTAGCTTGATAAGGGGATTGCTTTTACATGCAGCACTATATGTTTTAATATCTCTAAAAATTTGATAACTGGGTGTGGTCAAAGCCGCCAAAAATCGAATTCATTCCATTTAAGTTTTTGCCAATTGAAATTTTGAAATTCCTTTGAATTAACTTCATTTCAGATCAATGTTCAACTACACTCATGGCTTTTTTCTTATTACCGTTATAAATTCTATAACCTTAACCTTATTATTCGGCTCACTAAATTAAGACTGCATGTAACTACATATATAATATATGATACATAGTTATATGTATGTCTTTCAGTTTATTTGTACGTCTGTATGTGGTTCTAGGTGTGTGTGTGTGTGTGTGTGTGTGTGTGTGTGTGTGTGTGTATGTGTGTGCACGCTAACTCTACCCTTACTTCAAGAATATAAATTGAATCAAAACGTAACTTAAAGGGAAAATATAATCGGTGATATTATATGCTCCTATACGCTCGGATCTGACACCAAATTTTTGATGTAGTAAATATAACTTGTGTCTATCACATAAAGTAATGACAAGACTTGATATGGCTGACGTAGCACTTTTCATGTATATAGATGAGGTGGACTTATTGGACAAGCATTCAAGGGGAATGATTTTCATTTAAATACGAACAAAATGAAGTAAAAGAAAAGAAACATTTCTAGTGAACATACCCAATGCTACAACATACAATAAAAATGAATTTCTGCAAACAAAATTATCTTGAGTAAATGAGACAAACAAAGCAAAACAGCAAAATGTACTTTTGGCTGTAAATATAATACAACAAAATGCTCCGGCGCTTGCTAATACAACTTATTAACACCGCTTTCATAAAGCAAAGTCGATTTGTACATGTACTAAATCTATTTTTTTTAGTTTGTCCTTGGCTTTTACCGAAATAAATTAACAGTAACAATGTCGCAATAGAATACTCAGTATATATATCTGCTTGCTCGCCAAGATTTGTTATCATTCTTTAATATTCACCTAAGTGCGAAGACAATGAGCTAGCAGAACTGTTAGCACGTTGGAAAAAATGCTTAGCGGTATTTCGTCCGTCCTTACATTCTGAGTTCAAATTCTGCCGAGGTCGACTTGCCTTTCATCCTTTCAGAGTGGATAAAATATGTATTAATTGAGCACTGGGGTCCACGTAATCGACTTGTCCACTCCCCCGAAATTGCTGGCCTTGTGCCAAAATTTGAATTCGCCTAAGTGAATCAACGGCAATATCATATGACAACAGCTCTCGTTTTTTTGTCTGAAAGAAGACTACAGAAATTTCGATAAATAGGCAAACGTTACTACTTTCGTTCTGACTTCTTATGCAACTAGATGATGTTTCTGCTGCCGCCGTTATTACTGATATTAGTACTATCACTTACTGCTCCTGCTACTACTGTTGCAACGGTTACTGTGCTTACCTTGCTACTTCTGCTTTGTAGGTCTTTCAATCTTTCACACTGAAACCGCGTGTAGAGTAACTGAATCTTTCGTAGTCCTCCACTCTTTTCAATAGTTTGTCTCATTCCCTCACATATTCCAGACCGAGACTTACATACACTCAAAATACACTTTATATGTATCTAACCTTCAATACAATAATCTTTACCAAACCGTTTTCGCATCTATGGAATCAGCCAACTGTCCCACTGCAAGTACCTGATATACATCCACGTATCACACGGAAAACCCTACACCCAATATGCAATAATACTTCAAGTTAACCGACTTGTTGGAGCTCTGTCGGTTTTATGCCAACTCCCGTCGTATGTCCTCCTGAACATTCACAAAGAGTTGAGAGAGTGACTGAAACTAACTATATGTATGTGTGTAGAGAGAGAATGAGAGAGACAGAGAGTGAGCGGCATGGGAAGAAGAAAGTAAGAAACAAATAACTAAGCTAAGCACTCCGATTCGAGAACAAATAGGGCCGAATTATCTTTATTCTTCATTTGTAATTGACCAACTCATACTCAGAGTTATGCTTATTTGTACTCGTGTACTGATTTTCAATTTTTTATCATGGGCCATGAGTCAATTATTAACCTAATAGTTTGCGGAAACTGTTCAGTAATTTGTTACGCAAGATCATATACGATCTCAGCGCGTTTTCTATGAACGTGAAGGCGATCAACATGCTATAAACACTGAGTTTTGCTATCTAATACATACTCTCTAATTTTCTACTTTAACTAAAATCTTTTTTCGTTGACATTAACATAACCTAAAGTAAAGTTTGTATTTGCTGTCTGCTAGTTTCGTGTCCCTTTCCGTTAACAAAAGTAAAGCATATCAGTAAAGATGAAGGTTGTCGTGTGTTTGTGTGTGTGTGTGTGTGTGTGTGTGTGTGTGTGTGCGCGCGCGCGTGTGTGCATGCGTGTGCGCGTGCGTGCGTGCGTGCGTGCGTGCGTGCGTGCGTATGTATGTGTGTGTGTGTGTGTGTTTGTGTGTATGTTATGGCTGGCTATGTAATTATTAACGTCAAAAGGCAACTTAACTATTTGATAACAGAAGTTAATAACAAATAGTAGGCTGATATGATGGATTAAAATCATTGTAGACAGTCCCTGTACATAGCCACAATTGAGTGACTAGTACCAGCAAAAGGATAAAGTAGCATATATATATGTGCTTGTATTCGCGTGTAAGTACTTGGTCATAAGAATATATGTAATAGTGAAAAATACGTGTATTCATGACTTTCAAATAACTAAGCTTATATTTTATTAAAATTACAGTAATTGTTACTCTTAAAATAGTCAATGAATGAGCTGTAAATAATGAAAGATTGGCTACGGTTACGTATTGCAACATACAATTCAAAAGATAGATTCCCTATAACATTTTCGATATATTTAAACGAACAAATACTTTCTTTGCAATTAAACAGAATTGCAAAGATAGATGAAATTAGAAATACATACCATTTTTTATAACTGCTTATCTTGATGTGTCTCAGGCTGGTAGATGATGCTGAAAGATTAACTTACTTCTCACTGCCAATGTTCGTTTATTACCCACTGAAACATGTTAGAGTACTGCCACCCTCCAAATATTGGAGAACATTGACTAAACAAATGATTTATTCAATATCAAAAATTGTGCCATTCCATTAGAATCTTTTATCCATTAGACATATTTTAAATAAAATAGACTATCAGCACTTGAATATAAATGTTCCTTATAACTTCTTAGAACTTGTTTTACTCTTTATTTAGTATATATGAAAACAAAAGAAAATGTTTTGCCTTGGGTGAAATGATTAATTCAACAACTAAATTAGATATTTTATTTTAAGGTTTTATCCTCAAAGACTATCTAAAATTTGTTATTAACATCTCAAAATTTCAAACTTTTACTAAGTCAGTTTCAATTAGATCACTTTTCGGTTTACACTCTCATGATTGAGAGAGTCGATCTAAAAGAAGTCAATTTAAAATTTTCGAAATAAAGATGCTAACACTAATTTCACTGTTAAAAGCAGCAAGAAAAAAATATTTGGAAAATACCTTCCAAAACTTCTGGTTAAGATTTACTTAAGCGTCTATTTTGATTGGATTCAATTATCAAATTGATTCCCTCCAAAATATCCGCTCTGTGAAGTCAGCAGATACCACACTAGAACACTGTATATATATATATAATATTGCATGTATATACATTATATATATGTACAGGCGCATATATGTATATATATATGTGTGTGTGTGTGTGTGTGTGTGTGTGTGTGTGCGTGTGTGTGTGTGTGTGTATGTGTGTGTGTGTGTGTGTATAGATGTATACAAATACTCATATACATATTCATGCGCACACTCACACATACTTAAATCCATACATACACATGCACACAAGCACTCATATATATGCATGTTAGTATGGAACTGATAAAATGAGTACTCAGTATTATGGAGGTGAGTAAATAATCTTTTTTAATGTAATGTTTGTTACCTCACTGATATAAAATATTTCCTGCTGGCATCGATAAACTTTTTCAACAAGAATTCAAAATGCAAATGATAAACTGTGTGCTTTAATGCATGATTGCATCCGCATTTAGAGTTCTGTTAGGAAAAATACTCCCAGCAAGAAACATTTAGTACTAGAGAAGTAACAAAAATTCGATAAAAAAGATTTATATAAAGACAGACACATAGGCTCACAGACACAGCCACACACACTCCTACAAATATATAAACATATGCATATACACAAATTCATAGATATATGCGTGCACTTCAAGATAAGAACATATACTTGTAAGCACATGTAAGTTATATACCTATATATAAGAAAACTAAAGGTCCACGCACACTCATATAAGCACAAACAAACCTATATACAGGCACTTGAGAATTTTAACAAACGTTCATATATACGCGCTTACCTACATATCGATAAATGCAGTGTATACATGAAATGTATGCATACAACACACTCATATGTACACTTAGCCATATGCTCACATTTACATATATTAAAATGAACGTGTAAGACACTACTACAGATACTCAAGCATATGATAATATTATAGTCACACTCACAGATGCTTAGTAATATATATAGATATAAATACGAATATATCAATACACAAATGTACACACATAAATATATGAATGTACAATCACAAACGTATACACAATATAAATAGCGCATACATAATATATTGCGTATGTGAGAGTGTATAACGATGTATTTGAAAAACATTACTCAAACTATCTATTGCCTCTATATGTCGTACGTAATTATCAGGTATTTTTTAGTTCCATAATTACTGTGGCATGAAACTTTTGGATCTTGAGTCATTGATGTATGTTTCCGGCTGTAAATAAAATGCATAAATACTCTACTTTGTATGTTGAATTCTATATCTCCTGTCAGTACAATTTGGTCTATCACAGACACACACACACACACACGCACACACACACATATATTTGTGGGTGGGTGTTTATGTGTGTGTGAGAGTATATGAGTGTGTCTTTTGATTGTTTGGATGTATGTATGTAATTCGTGTACGTAGGCAAAATGTTGAAATACTGACAGAAAACAAGCTATTGGTATCTCGAATCCATCGTTCAAATAATTTTGCAATTCAAATTAATAAATCATCTGGTCAGATAAACATATCGAAATATAACAACAGATCTAACATATTGCCCCATATATATCAGAAATTCATGCCGAAAGAAAGATAAAATAAAATAAAGAACAAAATACACATTCAGAATTCAATAACCATTAAACAAAAAATGTAAAACAAAATGATAAATTAAATTAGAGAATAAGAAAAATCCGGACAATTTATTCAATAAGGGCTAAAAGATCACATTGACATGACAAGACATAGCAAGATACATCCAATTTAGATGTATCACATTGCAACTACATTAAACATTTGTTAAAATACATTTGGGATAAACTCAAGGTTATTTGTATCATAACCCAACAGAGACAGTTACAGTAAGGAGTAAGGCCCACAGAGGAGTTATTCTCAAGGTTTATTCCTATAATGACCTTACATAATAGAATTTGCAGTGTCAAACAGATGTACACAGGATAAACGGATGCTAACAACACACACAGATACAATTGAATAAATTTACTGCCGTACTGTTCAACATATATACATTGTCATAGCCAGGCTTATATACAGGTTAATCATATTTAATCAGTTAATCAGTTGTATTGTCTGAGTACATAGGCACAGAGGCAATGCAACTAGCTACACATTTAAAATTAGATACGCAAAGTACGATACATTAACATAGACCAGATTTGAAATTCATACACAAACATGTAATCAACATATATGCACAGATACATAACAACATAATTATAAACAGGTGACTTAATCCATAAGATTACAGTTAGTCACATATCTAGCAATATTCTAACAATATTCATATACGCATACACACACACTCACACACACAAACACACACACATACACACACACATATATATATATATGTAGTGGAGAATTAAAGAAATGTGTTCCTATGTATAAGTGAGAGTGTATTCTTAACATTAACATTAACATGCATGAATAATACAAAACACGTTGTCAGTTATTTTATAAATACATTCCAGGATGATGAAAAAAAACTTAATAGTGATTTTCCCTCCTTTCTACTAAGTAGATAATATCTTGCCTATTTCTCCAAGAAAAAAATGTCCTAACTTTAATCAATATAATAAATTATAATCTAAGAAAGTAAGAACTTTATATTTGAAATTATATGTATATATATATATATATATATATATATATATATATATATATATATATATATATATATGAAGCAGTCGAAAGAAAGCATGCATTACAAATTAAAATATGGTAATGGTGCAGAGCCATGCAGTGCAAAGGACAATGAGATGTGTAAGAAATTAGTGGGTTTCCTTTTTTAACGGAACTACATTATTGTATTTAATTGTAAGTTATTTGAAAGTTTCCTAGTGCAACTAAGAGAACCAATTCTTGTTAGTATGAGTATAATTTATACTAAGAGTATTTCTCTTTCACTTTGTATCTGTCTATGTATTCGTTCTTCCACTCTTTGTATACATACATACACGTACACATATGTACATATCTATCTATCTATCTATCTATCTATCTATCTATCTATCTATCTATCTATCTATCTGTCTATCCATCTATCTATCTATCTATCTATCTATCTATCTATCTATCTATCTATCTATCTATCTATCTATCTATCTATCTATATATATATATATATATATATACATGCCCCCGTGTGTGCTGTGCATGCATGTTGTGTGTGGATGTATACTGAGCACACATTTTAACATACGATGTAATTAATATTTTAACCAATGTTTTTACATCAGAAAATTAAAACTTTTTGATATGTAATATTATTTGCATAACTTTTACGTAACACGCATATGTATTTTATGTATGTCTCTCCCTTCATACTATCTCAAATTTACACACAACATATAAACACACACATATATATATATATATACACCCACACATATATATACATATATATATACATATATATATATACATACACATACACACACATACATATAGATACTTACATACATACATATGTATATATGTGTAATTATAATGCAAATCTTTCTACTAGAGAGAAAGCTTGACATTTTGAGCGAAAGGGCTAGTCGATTCCTTCGACACCAGTCTTAATATGAGATTTATTTCATCGAACTCGATAGATGAAAGGCAAAGTTAACCTCGGCGCAATTTGATCGCAAAACGTAAACACACGGACAAAATGCTTGCAGCAATACCGCCTTATAACGTACAAATAATAATATGAAGACAAAGAAAAATTCTTACTTTTGAGCCACTAATATATGACAATTACTGAACGCTGGAAAACATAATAAAGACATAGAGCGAGAACAAAGAAATAGAACGCTGGAAGACACACACACATACATAGATACATAGGTGTGTGTGTGTGTGTGTGTGTGTGTGTGTGTGTGTGTGTGTGTGTGTGTGTGTGTGTGTGTGTGTGTGTGTGTGTGTGTGTGTGTGTGTGTGTGTGTGTGTGTGTAAATATGTATCTATGTACGTATGATTAAGCATATACACGTGCACGCATATACGCACACATACATGCATACATACATATCTATATCTATATTGATATATATATATATATATATATATATATATATATATATATATATATATATATGACAGACCACAAACAATGAAGAGCTCTAAGAAAGTGATGAAAGTAGCCGAAATTTCGAGAAATTTTCAGTAAATCAAAAGTAATTTCGTGTAAGTGCTTGTCCTTTCAATTAGTTTTGTTTCACGATGGTATATCTCTAAATACTGGAAATCGCATCCACTGTCGCTTGTAATCATCCTGTCTTGTTTTCAACAACTAATGACTAAATAATCTGATACAGATCAGCCTTCCCTTAACTACACGAACTAAAACAAAAAAAAAAAACAACACCAGCGGTCGAAGAACAATACAAAAAACATGAACGGCAAAGTTTGGTAGTAAGCACTCCTAGTTGGAATTTTATGGTGGAGTCTTGGAGTAGCTATCTTTTATCACTAGATTATTTTCATTCTTGTTATTTTTCTTCACGTTTCTAGTATTACCGTGCTTCAACTATATGATGGCGAGCAAAACATCGCGTGAGCAAAATCTCAATGAAATTGAAATCTACAATAATGGGGCAAGTATAATAATAGCTTCGTTATATACATATATATACATATATATATATATATGTATATATATGTATATATGTATATATATATATATATATATATATATATATATATATACATATATATATACATATATATGTATACATGTGTATATTTATATATATATATATATATGCATATATATTATATTATACATATATATATGTGTGTGTGTGTTATAAGCCCGAGTACCTAAACAGTTCTAGGAATTACACCAAAGACCTATACTTGTCAAACACATTCATACGAAACTTGACAGCAGCAAACCGATTGTAGTTAGCAAAGAAAATTTTGTTGTTCAGTTCTAAATCTTACCACTCGTTGGTTACCTAACAACACCTATCCTCTTCGATCATCATGGACAATCTTCCGAAAAGTAGCGCATCTGCCCTTTCTCCTCTGAATAAGTCAGACAAATCTAAAATCTTAACACTCATGCATTCAATATTTCGACAAGAATTGATTTATGAGATATCCCGATGAGCACACTATGGTCTTGATATATATATATATATATATATATATATATATATATATATATATATATGTGAGTATGTGTGTGTGTTTGTGTACATATATATATGTATATATATATATATATATATATATATATATATATATATATATATATATATATATATATATATATATATATATATATATATATATATATATATATACATATACATATATATATGTACACAAACACACACACATACTCACATATATATATATATATATAGTGGAGGTGGAATGGCCCGTGGTCGTAGGATTGTAGTTTCTATTCCCAGACCGGGCGTTGTGAGTGTTTATTGAGCGAAAACACCTAAAGCTCCACGAGGCTCCGGCAGGGGATGGTGGTGAACCCTGCTGTACACTTTTACCCCAGCCTCCTAGGACTAAACGGCAGTAGTGTGTTCCCTTATTGGGATTGTCACATTAAGTTGACAATATACTACAACTTTATATATATATATATATATATATATATATATATATATATATATATATATGTATGTATATGTATATATGCAGCGTATATTTCTTACTGTAGAAAAATATAACATATGAAGCCGTAAATAAAAATATTAAAGAAAAGATGAAAAAGATGCAAATTCAGTTACGATGACATATTATACGTAGCGAATCACCACAATGAACAAATGATTGCTGTTTAACCGAGAAGGCATGCTTTCTCGTCTCACGAAGAGTAACGCTATTTCCGTAATATTTCCAATATTTATACATTGTGTGTGTGTATGTATGCACATATATGTGTATGTTTACATGAATATATATGTAGATAGACTGACCGACATACACACAGATAGATACATACATAGATAGATAGATAGAATTATGTCTGTATATATATATATATATATATATATATATATATATATATATATATATATATATATATATATATATATAAAGAGGAAAATGGAAAATCTTTTAGAATTATTTATTCGCCATTAAGCGTGTTTCATTTTCTAATAGAAGTTACAACATTGTACATGTAACAGAAAACATGTAAGATATCTCCTATCAAAAATTCTTCAGAGTATTATTTGCTACTCTGTCTGTAAGAATTTCTAATAGGCGATATCTTACATGTTTTCTATTTCATGTACAATTTTGTAACTCTTGTTAGCATTTGAAATATGGAAGGACGACTAAATAATAATAATATATATCCAATCTCCTGTTTTGATATACCAGTACGTTCAACTCTTATGCATACTTCACACAAAAACAGTATCTCCAAATTGATTTGGAATACTGAAAAAGCTGATGTGCTTCAAGAGGACACACCTTCGATTTACCCTATTTACATATCTACATAATACATACATACACATACACAAATATGCGTGTGTGCGCGCGCACATGCCTGTGCGTGTTTGTACGTTATATATAACGCAAGTACGTGCGTTTTGTGTGTGTAACATATACATTAATACATATACAAACAATGAATCGTGAAACTATTGTTACTCTTTACACTTCATGTTAATTAAACTTTCATTCATTGAATGTCTTTCATATGGGATGAGATTCTCATTCTGCACAATTTTAGTTATTGCTGCTTATACTATCATTGTACTGCCCCGCTTAAGTCCTGATACAACTTGTGAAGGAAAATATATTACTTCATTGCAAAAATATTTAAAATATATTAAGAGAGAAGCATCACTTACCTCTCTATATTTTCTCTATATTTCAACAACCGACAAATAAAACTTCACCACGACATTTACAAATAACATCTGTCATAGAAACAGCACACTCAACACACACATGCTCACACACACACATATCTATAAATGTATATGTATTGTTGTGTGTGAGTGCTTTTCAAAAGGAAAGGTTTCTCTATAACGTAATATATTACTTAAATTCTGAATAGTTGCTTTGTATACCTATGCCCACAATTGAAATACTTTGACATACATGAATAATTTAGACTACATGAAGAAAAAGCCAACCGACTCTACTTTTGCTACTACAATTTTTATTCGAGAACTCTTACATGCTAATTTATTTAGCAGGAACTTCATTTTGAGATATGGTGACATTTCTCTTCAAATCTCAAGAATCTTCGTTAGGATTCTTACTGAATACAGGATGGTATTTTCTGCAGATCACTTATGCTTCTCTCAATTCCAATAGCAGCCTCTGCGGCGTCTTAGATAGCAATTTGAGTGTCGTATGATGTGTGCCAATTACCATAGGAACAATCGTCACCTTTGTTTTTCAAAAGCGCTTCATCTTTCTTGCCAGGTTCTTATGTTTTTCAGTTTTCTGAAGTTCTTTCATATACATTCCAGCACCATATTGTATTTGAAACTCTTTGTTCTGATAATGTTTATTTTTTTCTCTTTTATGGATATATTTTATCTATTTGCTTCAGTAGTATGGTTAGTCTTTATGGAAAAATCTTCTAGAATCCTGTAATTGTAATTCATCTTCACAACTTCTGGTTCTTGGTCACATTTTCCTGTCACTTTGAGTCCACAAACTTCGCAATGTACACTTTATGAATAAAATCATTCAATTAGCAAAGCTTTTGCAAAATAATTGTGGTAACGAAAGCAGTCACGGAAGAAAGAGAGTATTAGTCTGCTTACAGTATACTAATGTTAGTGAATGAAAGTTTGCGATTTACTCGGGTTGTTTTTCTTCACGAAGTCAAAAATATTGAAGAGCGTAACAACTAATCCCTCCTGGTTGTGGGAATGCAAGGCTCGCTTAAAAGGTAAGTAATCTTTTCGTCTCCTTTTCCACAGATTCTGTGTATGCTCTCTGACTAATTAGCAATTCAGCCACATTTAATAATAATAATAATAATAATAATAATAATAATAATAATAATAATAATAATAATAATAATAATAATAATAATAATAATAATGATAATAATAATAATAATAATAATAATAATAGAGCAAGCACTAAGAACAAACTACGTAAAATACAGAGTAGACAACACATCAGAAAGTGATAAGTGCAGAATTTGTGGACAAAATGGTGAAACCGTATGGCATATTACCAATCAATGTACGCCACTAGCCCAGAAGAAATATAAGAAATGCCACGACAATATAGCCAGGTTTGTCCATTGGACACTTCGCAACAACTATGGACTTGACAGAGAAAAAATTGGTACGACCACAAACCCGAAGGCATCATTGAAAATGATAATGCAAGGATCCTGTGGGATGTTATGATTCAGTGCGACCATGCGAAAGAGAATAGGAAGCCAGACATAGCCTTGAGAAAGAAACCAAACTATGTTGGATCATAGATACAGCATGCTCAGCTGACAACAAGATATGCGATAAGAAAGAAATAAAAGTCGACAGGTATTACGGGTTAGCTTGGAAGGTAAAGCAGTTGTGGTCGATGAAAAAGGTGGTAGTTGTACCAATAATTGTTGGAACCTTGGAAACAGTGAGTAAAAATCTCGAGAAGTACATGGAACAAATAGGAGCTGCAATAAGGGTGGAGCACTTGCAGAAAACAGCACTGCTTGGAACCGCTCGAATACTCTGGAAGGTGCTCGAAAAATAAGAGGTGTTACCTTAGTTCATTGGTAATGAACAGCTGGCACCGTAGTACATCTCCAGCGTTAGACGCTGTGCAAAGGCAATAATAATAATAATAATAATAATAATAATAATAATAATAATAATAATAATAATAATAATAATAATAATAATAATAATATATTATTATTATTCAGGGGGCCACGACCGAGTTGGATTTTTCTGCCCTGTACCCACTACATTGACAGAGCTTGAATTTCATTTTTCTGTATATGTGTCTGTGTGTTTGTGCCCCCACTCTCTCTCTACGAACATCATCAATATAGCTTGTCTTCATCCTCTATTAAGAGCGTGAAAGTTTCCAAACGAAAGTACCTGCTATTCAGAAGTTCAACTAAACAGATTCTTTGAATCAATCATCTCTTGTCATCTATACATCTTAACATTTTGTACTCTAAAAGCTGCTTATAAACGTCATTGCACCGTTTTGCAACATTTCAATAGAGGAATCTACGCACATCAATTCAAGCCAAGTATCACTCACACCAACACCACCATTCTCTCAATACCTTCGAAAATCATTATAGCCTATACAAGATTATAATGAAGATTAAACGTTAATAATTAAAATGAAGGTACATGTAACAGGACTTCATGTTATTGAGGAAATTTTCAATAAACAGCAACTTTATCTTTCAAATTCAATAATGATGCCATAAAAACTAAGCAATGACGTTCAGTTAACTACATGTGAAATTCACTGACTGACATCAGCAAAAGGCTGACGGATCAGAGTTAATTCTGATTCAACTAGAACTAAAGGAAGTAGATCTGGGCAGTCGAACAGACAGGAGAAAGGAATCGAATGTCGTAGAACAGCTGATCTGCTGTACTCAGGCAATCAGCTGTTTGATTGTCACACATATCAATATTTGAGTCAGCAGCACAAAAAGACAAAGGCTGCTTTTATCTAAAGGGCTAAATTATGGCAGATAACATTTGTATACCACACACACACACACACACACACACACACACACACACACACACACACACACACACACACACTCCCCAACTCTCTTTCACGCATGCATTATAACAAAATCGGTCCACAAGGATCACTGTACAAAAAGAACTTTCACTAATATGGCTTTCCTTAGGGGATCGTTGTGTCCATTACAATCCTTTAGCAATAGACACATGGTAAAACGACAACCTTCACACATCCAAATCTCAACTTTTCACTTTTCTTGAAGGGGTGGTAGTTTTATTGCTTATCTGGTACAAACCTTCCATTATCATAATTACACTTTATAAACCATAAGAATGCGTCGCGAAGATTCAATTCAATACACAAACATATACACACACATAGACACACAAACACAGACACACATACATGCACACATACATACATACATGCACTCACACACACACATTCATACACACACACGCACACACACACACACACACACACGCACATATATATATATATATATATATATATATATATATATATATAATACATTACGAGTGGTTTCAAGAACAAAACACGACTAACCAATACTTAATGTATGGTATTGCACTACTATTTGTGCATGACTTTAATTTTAATACAAAGTTCCAAGATGAAGATAATCATCAGATTACTAATGCGTATATATTATTGAAATAGATTATTATGAAATACCATTCACCAAATATTCAATTTAACATAGCAAAAAGTACAAAAAAGTGCAAGAAAGTGAAAAAATTACAAAAAGTGCGAGCAACTTTAAGGGTAAATATTTCACAAAGATATAGTCCACTGTTGTTTAACATAAATATTATTAGAGAAAGTTTCACTTTCACTCCCAGCAATTAGAATATTTTATCTAAATAATCTAATTATAAAAACATAAATACTCATATGGGATTTATGCCCTCGAAATAACAACTGTCAAAGTGTTTCAGCGAGTTACCAATAATTTTGATTTCAAATTCCAATAATAAAGAAGATAATATAACTGAATACTAAATTACTATAAAAGGAAACTTTTATGGACCACTACGTTAATTCTTCCTAAATGTAGATGAGAAAATTACTACAGAGGTTCCATATGATATACGGAAGTTGTGAGACAGTCGTACTTTTAAAATAAATTATTAAATCATAAGCTATAATAAGCATAAAATGTTTTAACCAATGTACGACTGAAAGATTTCTCGTGTTAATTAATGTCATAATATTAACCAACGCCTTAAATAAATGTTTTGAAACTTTTACGAAAAATGTAAACATTTGAACAAATTTCATTTTAGACATATTTAGTAGCTCTAACTTAATCGTTTGAGGAAGATTTAGACGGAAGTTTCATACGTGCTCTTCAGTGTTCAACAAAATCAATTCCTCCTCCAACATGATATTAGTCTACGGGCATTTTCCTTTCCCCACTCTTCTCATTAAATTATAAAGTGTACGTATACATTTAAATATATCAATTGAATTTAATTAAATCCATACAAGACTGTATACATAAATGCGTAAGTGTATCCGTGCTTGTTTTATGGAAGCAACAGTTAGATCGATGGTGACCGAAGACATTTATTCATATAAAATTTAATAGCGTTCAGTATCGATGTTGAAACTTCCAGCTGGGTTTAACGATAACATTTTGAGAAGAAAAATATGGTTCGAGTAAACGTTCTTAGAAATGCAATTGGAACATATGGCAGTGTTTCTACTTCTCTATGCAAATAAGAAATATTAATGAAGGAAAATGAATTATATATACTCATAATATATATATATTTCATTATATATATATATATATATATATACATATATATATATATATATATATATATATATATATATATATATATATATATATATATATATATATATATACGGAGAGAGAGAGAGAGCGAGAGAGAGAGAGAGCGAGAGAGAGAGAGAGCGAGAGAGAGAGCGAGAGAGAGAGAGCGAGAGAGAGAGAGAGCGAGAGAGAGAGAGAGAGCGAGAGAGAGAGAGAGAGTGATATATATTTTCCTTTACTAAATTTTCTTCAATTGCTTGTAAGCAAAAGAGATATTTACACCACATCACCGTCCCCAGTGCATTTACAAGAACGTTACTTCAACCATATATTTTTCGTTCGAAGTTTATCTCAATATGCTTTCACTCAGCCTAGCTGGATATTTATGGCACGTCGCCAGCTATACTGAACTCTAGTAATAATATTTATTTAAATAAATTTCTTCGGTCATTGTCCATGCCTTCATAAAACAAGCATAGGCATATATTCACACACAGATATATACATAATGTATTATAACGATATAGTTTGTTTAAATCATAGTGCAGTAGGGTTAAACGTGATTTAGGATGCGACTGCTGTGCAGGTTGGAATTGCAAGAACGAAAAGCAGCAAAACAGAAACAAAAAAGTTTACACTTCTATTTTCTATTACAATATTTCGGCTAAAAATCTTTTATCAGGAAATATGAAGAATGGATCTATTTTTTACTTAGTTTCGCATCTCACAACACATCTGCTCCGCATAAGACAAGGTAATTCTCTTCAGCACATTCGACCAATCAACATACTATTTCCGCACCAATAATAAACACGTTTCACCTGTAATACATATCCTCTAATGATGCTTCATATTCAACCACATCGTATATTCTCCCCTGCTTCACTACGTTTTGCCAGTAGGTTAATGGACAGACCTAAGTTTTGCTAGTAGGTTAATGGACAACCTAAGACATGACTAAATTATGTATACATCGTTGTAGACTATGAGGAGATTTAAATATGTTCCTATTTGATTGGGCTACTATTAGCGTTAAAAGATAACAACATTAATAACTACACTGCAATTTTTCATTCAGTAACGATGAATTAAACCACTTCATCTCGTTCACCAATATTTTCGCTTTGCATTTGCATTTGTTTCCATTATATCTGACATACGTGTTAGTTTCCTACATACCATTACCGACAGTTCCTTGTATTACAAGTCCACTCATATGTCAATTATTGTTATTTTCTTGCCACAAGCGTTTCTGTTTCAAACGTGCCTTCCCTACCCACATCAAGCCTGCACAGTATTCTACCAAACAGATGCACACCTTAAAACTGAATTCCTTTTTTCGTTACCTTCCTCTCGATCACGCGTCGTTTAAAAACTCACTCTCCGAAGCATTTGCTTTCTTCTCTGAACCCGTGATCGCCCGCTTTTCTCTTTGGGAAATAATATAGATAAACGCAATCTCTCGACCAGAAGTCTCTTCGTTTCTCTCTATATAATCAGATACTTTCAAATACTGTCGTTGAAGTTACAACACTTGTAACTTCAAATCTGATACCACAGCACTAACTTCATGAAATTTCATCACAATGTCACTCAACCTGATCTCTGACAATCTCATCTGCTGCATTGGATAAAAAAAGGTATTAAATACGTGCGAAACTTGATGCCATCTAATAAATAATTTTCGTCTTATTCCCCTTAATATCTGCAGTAATACTAAGGATATTTGCAAACCCGTGGTCGTCAATTTACTTTGTTACGACGTGTTTTTCTGTATTTGTTAGGGCTTGCTACACATTACAGATCAAATCACATCTGCTGTTATAAGGAGAAGTCACTTTATATTTGGCATGGCATCTCCAGCAAGCATAGGAAATGGCTTTTGCTATCCGTACTCATTTGTTTAAAATGTCATCAATCCTTTCTATTTTACATATTCCCGAGCGTACTTGCTGATATGAGAACACGTGAACCTATTCTCATACCTTGCATAGCGTCATCCTTATTCTTCCTTACATGCTTGTCTACCTAATGTTTGTGTAACCGTAATTTTATATGTATCTATTTATGTATCTTAATATTTTGCTTAGGCTTTGTGATACTAGGTGTAGAACTCAGTACACCTATGCTTCAGAACGATATGTTGGTCGAGGGCAGAACGGTAATAAGAAAATGAGAAAGAATTAAACGATTATCTTATGAACATATCCAAGGGTCCGATGAAACTATAAGCTGTTACTTTGGCATTCAACTACAAGTTCACTGCATCTTATAGTAATAACAGTTGTAAGCTAATGACGTTCGTAAGATATTCATTTAATTCCTTTATTTATGTATGTACATGTGTGTGTATTTATGTGATTGTGGTCATACACATACAGCATATCTTAATATGTTGCAATCTCTATATAACTGATTACTGTTCCATTTCTCACAGTTCTTCACATCGTAAATCTGGCTGTTAGCTTTCTACTAAAATACGTTTCATTTGGCTATTTCTTCCCTTACTTTTCCTACTCTCTTATCTCTTTTCTCCCTTGCTTATTCAAGACATTTATTTGGTCAGTGAAATCCTAATCATTCTCTGCAAAAAGAATTTGCTAGAAAAGGCAGTACTCCCGTGTCCCATTAGCATTCAAAATCGTCTAGCATAATTAAATGCCAATTGTTTTTTTTTAAATGTACTACATTCAGTCGATAAACATAAACAAGCAATTACAAATATATTGTAACAACAGCTGAACAAAAAATAACCATGTTTTGGAGGAAATGCATAAAAGGTTTCAACAACAGAAATACAAATGATGATAAATGTATTAACCTCACATTCATTTGAAGAGAAAGTTTGCAGCATACATATATAATAAAAAGTGAAGTAATATGTATATGTTTGTGTGTATGTTTGTTTGCTTGTGTGTTTGTGTGTGTGTGTGTGTGTGTGTGTGTGTGCGTGCGCGTATGTGCGCGTTTGGTGTCTGGTGTGTAAATATACATGCTCTATTTGTATATATATATATATATATATATATATATATATATATATATATATATGAACATACATATTTATACACATTATATACATATATATACACACGCACACATATGTATAGATAAGTATATATATATGAATATATATGAATATACATATGTGCATACACGCAAACACACATATACACGCATATGTATAGAAAGAAAGAGAGAGAGAAAGAGAAATTGGAGGCAAAGTTACATTTTAGTAATACTATTTATTGTTATACAAAATTGACTTATCAGGTGCATGTGAACATGTTTCAGATTATTTCTTATTGTCTTATTTAGTTAAAAACACTAAAGGAAATAAACTCACCTGCGAAATAGCATTACTTCCATATTCTTTTCACAAAATGACGTTGGCGTTTCTATCCATGTCATTCACACTTCCACCAAAATACAATAGCCTAGACCTCTTATGTGTATAATTGTCCGACTCAATGACATTTTTTTTTAATTTGCTTGGTACAAGACTTACCAGTCACACCTCTCATATCATATCGTCAATGGAAATTTAACAAATGATTCAATAATCAGTTAGAGTGTAAAATTATTGCTAAAGGTGGAATAAAGATGAATTTATATTTATGTCTGTGCAATAAATTAAGCAGCTAAAACTATTTTGATTGATGTGTTTGAATAACAATGAATTTAGATTTTCAGTTATTTTCTTAGCATGGAAATATTTTCATCAAATGCAGAGGTATATATTATGTGGAAATATCGAATTAAAGTTTCTAATTCTGATTTATACTTATACTGACACAAATTTTTAATCGTTATCGTTTACGGTTCTAATGAATATTCAATATAATACTTCATATACTAAATAAATATGTTTTATGGCAGGATTCATTATATAAAATTAAAGTATTTGTGTTGTTATGATGTACAAATATGTACTTAATTGCATAAATGCATCATATATCTACTAAATATTTATTTCATTTATATATATATATATATATATATATATATATATATGTATATATATATATATATATATATATATATATATATATATATATATATATATATACACATTTACAGCGTGGAAGATGTTTGTAAGTCATTTAAGAACACAGAAAACCCGTTAGTTTCACTTCAACATTTAAATTTAATTCGTGTCAAAATATTCTCGTCGCTTTGAAACCGCGACCTGTTCACTGACAAAACTTCGTGCTACGTCAGTGAACAGGTCGCGGTTTCAAAGTGACAAAAATATTTTGACACAAATTAAATTTAAATGTTGAAGTGAAACTAACGTTTTCTCTGTGTTCTTAATTGGCTTACAAATATCTTCCACGCTGCTAGTGTTTTTGTTTCAGGACGCAATCTCTGATCAAGTCACGTACTATGCATATACATTTCCGTAATATATATATATATATATATATATATATATATATATATATATATATATATATATATATATATATATATTGATTAATTGATTTACATATGTATGTAAAGGTTAATGGCGGTGAATCGGCAGAATCGTTACAAATTCGAACAAAATACCTTTCGAGTATCTGTTCTGGCTCTCTAAGCTATTTTTGTGAAATCCTGCCGAGTTCAACTTCGCCTTGCATCCCTTGATGGAATGAAAGATAGTACCACTAACGTACCATGTGCAACTCCATTTCTCAAACGGTCATTTAAGGACCTACTGTTGAGGCGAGTGTGGGAGAGTCGAGAAGATTACTTTGTCCGTTTGAAGTTACATGAGCACCTAACAATCATTATTGAAAGGCATGGGCTATGCGGATACCAACTCAAAATCGATTGTTTTGCATATATACATTAATAAAAAAATTAGACACACACACACACAAACACAAACGCACATACATATACACAATCACATACACACGCACACACACACACACACACACACACACACACACACACACACACACACACACATATATATATATATATATATATATATATATATATATATATATATATATATACATATAAAATACATACATACAGACATACATGCACAGGAATGAAAAAGCATGAAAGAGGAAGATAGTACTTAATACATAGTGTAAATACCTTTTCATATATTTATTTAAACTGATGTTTTGGTCATTATTCCCCACCCTGAAATCTTTTAGGCAACTAAAATAGATACTCAAACTATTGTATTCGTTTGCATTCTTACGTTTTTTCATTAGTTAATCCATTTTGATCATTGATTGATAGTAATCATAGATAATGGTACAATCCTAACATACTCATACTGCCACATCATTTTTCCATAATAACCCTATCTGCAAATGAGACCAAACTTTCAAACATAAATTTATTTTGTTTTATACGGGATACGACGTTGTATTTTGTGTAGTGCGACTATGTATGTAGTATGTTACCATTTATATCTATGTATTTATAAATATTCCTTAGCTTTCAAATATGTCGTGACAAGATGTTCAATTCGCTCTATACACATTCTGAAAAGAGTGCATATGTTGCGTGTAATTGATTTTAAATGTTCAGGTCACCGCTGAGATATATATGTACTTCTGTGCATTTTAATCATCGTACATTGTGTATAGCTTTGATTTGTTTTTGCTTGTGAGTGACTAGCTATTTAGTTATATTCTGGTGTGTGTGATTTACATTCTCTGTGTAGTTGTAGCTAACTTTATTCCTATTTCTTTACTGCCCACAAGGGGCTACACACAGAGGGGACAAACAAGGATAGACAAACGAATTAAGTCGATTATATCGATCCCAGTGCGTAACTGGTACTTATTTAATCGACCCCGAAAGGATGAAAGGCAAAGTCGACTTCTGCGGAATTTGAACTCAGAACGTAGCAGCAGACGAAATACCGCTAAGCATTTCGCCCGGCATGCTAACGTTTCTGCCAGCTCGCCGCCTTTATTCCTGTTAAAGAGCGTATAGTATCTATGTTCAGTAGGAAACAGTTCGATGATTAATACAAGAAAAGTCTTAGCTAACAAAAATAATCATAAAAGACAAAAAAAAAAGACCTATATGTAAATAGATATAGAAAATATCTATCTTTAAAGGAAGACAAACATTTTCCGTGGTAAAAGCACAAGGATCTACACAATATTTCTTATAAACTAATATACACCGAGTCTGCACCATTCAATACTGATTCTCCTAAAACGAGCCAATTAGAGTTCAGTCCTCACATTCAGCAAATGGACCAAAAATTCATCAGAGCCAGACAAATGAAGATTATCTTGTCTAATTCACTCTTGAACCTAAATATAGTGTAACTCACTACATAAAAGCTGGGTCATGACCAAATTCCTTAGTTTATATATATATATATATTTGTGAGTGGTTGTGCATGTATGGGTCTATATATGTGTGCGTGTATGTGTGTATAGAGAAATACAACATGTGTCAACATTCATCTTTTAAATGTGTATGAAATAATAGTTTCGAATTTTCTATCACCTGTTTCATTACGTCTGAAGTTTATTTCTTAATATAACGTAGGAGCTAACATGACATTCAGCAAGGAAAAAAAGGATTAAAGGGAGGCGAGATTGAAAATCTTTTAAATAAAAATGAACATATATCTATCTATACCAGCTGGCAAAATCTGAATTCCAAAAGATATAGAGAAGTAGAGTATCAGTGTTTTGCTTATACATGTACGAAAAAGGCTTTCTTTCTAAATAATTCTTATTAGTAAGTATTAATACAGAGTAATATAAGAATGTATAATCATCTACCTCTATTGGATTGTTATCCTATTTTTATATTGACTTGTTAGGACTTGAATTAATTCAAACGTCTTTTGGGTCAAATGATATAAAAAAAATTTGAAAATTCAAACTTGATTAACAATAAAAAAAAATCACAAAATTAGCAAATTTCATTTGTCTTTGATGTCACATGGTTGTAATTAGAGAGGAGCAAAGATAAAAAATTTTTATTCGTAAACATAAATTTTACGATTTTAGAAATCGTGCCTTAATTCAGTTCATAATATAAGAAGATGATTTTAAAGAATTGGCCGTATAAACTAGTCTGTTGCATTAAAGAATTACAATAATATGTTAAAAATAAATTGCTTCGTTTTTAGTGTAGTTGAAGTTTTACTTGTTACTCAGCTACGGCATATTTGCAAATACCAGTATGCCATTCTCATATATATATATATATATATATATATATATATATATATATATATATATATATATATATATATATATATATATATATATATATATATATATATATATATATATATATATATATATATATATATATATATATATATATATATATATATATATATATATATATATTACAATTTAAAGGGTAAAGGATTATCAATTTATTAATAAATTAATAATTAATAATTTTTACCAAGCCCATCGGTATGTAAGCACCATTATCGGTGTGGAACTTATTTAAAAGTTCTTATACATTTATAAACAAAATTAAGGGATCAGCAAACAGGTTGCTTCACCACATACCGAAGTTCAGAAATAGCAGCTAAAAATGCTGAAACTGCTATCTGTTGGAGTTTCACCATTTTTAGCTGTTATTTCTGTGTGTATATATATATATATATATATATATATATATATGCGTATAAGTTTCTATGTATCTATGGGAATTCACTCATATTAAAGTCTTAATATAAATTAAACCTACTAAGTAATTTTTAATAACTAACTTAAATGTTATATTCATCGATGTCATTAATTTCATAAGAATTTTTATGAAAACAAAATACGAAAGCATAATGTGTCTCATATTCCATGTAGACGTAATAGTAGTAAAGTAGCTGAATATGGTCTCCTAGAAGTTATTGGCTACAGTGTCTGTAGTGGTGTATGATATCGGTAGTATAGATAGTGGTGGTAGTGGTATTAACAATGATATGATGGTGGCGGTGATGTTGGTGGTACAAACTGTGAGAATAGTTTATTAGGTGAAATTATTGGCAATGCACGTGATTTTGGTTGGTGATGATCATGTTGGTGTCGAAAGTATAAAAACACATCAAATGTTTGGATTTCAATCTAAAACATTGCAGTAATGGCTTTCATATTGTTTATAATATACTGGGAACTATATTTGATTTATTTTTATATATTAGTTATTAGTTATCAGAGATTTTTTACTAAATCTGTTACATATTATCGAATTAGATCTTTGATTTTATATTTCTCAATGATATATAGAAAATAAAAGATTGAAAGCTTTTTATGTAATTTCATCGAGGTATCAAAGATTACTAACTATTTCAACATTTCATTCTGAAATAGTTTGCCATGTTTTGAATAAATATGCCAAAATATTATATGTAAGTTTAAATTTAAGGTTTGGCGAAGTAATTTTATATGTGACATTCTATAAAACTAATTTAGGTACTATATTTAGATTAGAAATACTATTCCGAAATACATATTTCAAACGTTATTTGTTTGACAATTTTCTATTTTCTGGATTATACAAATTTGAATGATAGCAGAAATAGGGAAGTAAAAATCCCCATAGGCGAGTTTTTAATAATTTCCAAGAAAAATGTACATGTAACCTGCTAAAGTACAAACGTCACTTATATTCGTACCATAAAACAATGTATGGTGTTATTATCATTAAAGAATTATCATTTATATCCTTCATATGATTTTCTTGCGAACTAAAATCGTCCAGTAATATATTTTCGCGAATCGAATGAATGAAAGATAAAAGTGAGAGACGTTGTCATATTCAATTCTAAAATGTGTAACTTAATATCCGATGAATGAAAATTAGTGAAATTATTAGCAATCTATAACGAAATTAGATTTGGGTGGATTTATTTATAATGGGTATTATAATTTACATAATCGTGTTTTGGCTGATAATATAGATAATCAGCTAACCTAAAATATGTGTACTAAAGTACAGATTCTGTAATTCTGCATGTATTCTTGTAACGTGATCACTGTCAGATTAATCTGTTTCATCTGGTGTTGTAGTGTCTTTACGCTTTTGAGGTCAGTAACTATACTTAGATAACTTATCAAAGCCTATCAGTTTGTGAAATCTCAAAAAAAGTTTTAAATTATATGCTGTATGTAACTGTAAAAGAAAATGATGAATATGTATCTATATATTTTAAGACATCAGATGCAACTCGTTGAAAATCTGTATTTGTTTTAAAATGTTAATCTAACATTCATATGATTGTTATATTTATTGCTTAATGAGTTTAAATTTTTCTTGCTATTTCAGATTCTGTCCCATACATATATGGCTTGCATCATTCTAGAATTTTCCAGAGGAGATCGAATCAAATCTGCATTCTTTCGATTTGCAAGTTAGATAATATAGTGATAGTCCTCTTCATTTTGTTTCTGAAAAAAGTAGTATAATTGAAAGAGTCATGGTTACATTTACCCGCCGGCATTTCGTTTGCTTCGCTCTCGTTATCTAGGCTAATTTATGGATATGATAGATGCCTTGGCTCTATATGTCTAATTTTGAAGGTATAACGTTTTGTTTGTGAATAAGCAAATCACATCTACTGATTTGAGTTTCTTAGGTTATTTGCTTTGTTGTACAGCTATAATTTAGTTTACAACTGGGTCTCTTAAATAACTTTCTGTGAAGGGGTTGACAGGCAAATATTTGTTGTAAATAGCGCCTAAAAAAGGTGTAGTTATTTCTGATTTTTCCTCATATGTATTTCAGTTTATTAATGTCAGTAACTTAGGAGTATATTTGATATCATCCTAATGTCTACTGTCTTGTAGTATGGAGCACCTATTTCTCACTTTGTTTTTGAAAACTACGAGCAGTTGGCTAGATTAGCCGTTTTATTATAGATGTCTTGGAAAATTCTAGTAGAGCACATGGTTGTAATATTTCCGAGGTCGAAGTATAAAATTCAACAACGTCAGTTCATGTGAATTGGCGCTCTCTTTATTGCTAATATATATATTTTTAACCAGATAATTATGGTCATTACTAATATTGTATAATACATGGAGGTTAGTAGCTTTACTAATTATATCATGATAGTTATTTAACATTTTTGTAATCAATTAATCCCAGCTCACGCTTACAGAAATTTATTAATCTGCATTGAGGATTAGTGGCGATTAATGTCTAGTTACGTTTATGCACAACGACTTCTACCTTTAATATCTATACTCTTCTAAGTATGTTTGGTAGAGTAATCGTATTTGAATTATCCTAATTCGTTTTTAGTGAAGTAATTTCTTCTATGTATATTTACAATACACATAACTGTAAAATATTTGGATATGTGTACACAATAAAGTTACCATCTGCTTTTCGGGTGTTTAGTGTAATAAATTTTAAAAATCTTAAAGCAGAAAGCTGTTTTAAGTAATGATGTAATCTGACCAAAATATTACATAGCAAAATCTGTAACTTGCCAGATTTCAATGAAATATAAACCAGTAGATTTTCACATTCTTTCTTCACTAAACTGTGTGCGGGTTAAAAATGTACAATGAAGATTTATTACCACAATAACATGTATGAATAAATGTAGGTTTTGCGGTAAATCTCAAGTATAATAGAAATAATGTTCAAGTTTAAAAGACAAATGATTTGCTCACATAAACACATAAGCTTTATTCAGAATCGGTACCAGTGTACCTCCAAATATATAAATCTACTAAAATCTCTGTGTGACTTCATACGATTAAGTTCTATTTTTCTATTTTGCAGACAATAAAGTTTGGAAAGTAAGTTAATATGAAGACGTTTCTTGCCTTTCTTTCGTTGTCTCCATAAGATAATATTGGTGATATCAGTTTTAATGAAATACCGTAATGCACATAGTGAACTATCTTGTATATAATCATCAGCAACCACCAGCTGTTTTAAGGGCAATTATCTTTAAACATTAATTATTTCTACTTTATAAGCGTGAGTCTTGTTGTTTAGTAACAACTCAGCCCTAACTGAGCTGTTCAGAAACATTGCAGTTTCTAATTTCCCGTATTCTTTTATTTAAGTGATAGTGTGACTTGAGGGCATTTGGAAATGATATAGGCATCTACGTATGTTTCTGTATTTTCTTTTGCTACAAATTCTATTAAGATTTCAATCCAATTTCATACAATTGACTTTTATTTTTCTGCTTGTGGATCTATTATTCTCTCTTCCTCCCTCACTTTCTCTCTCTCTCTCTCTCTCTCTCTCTCTCTCTCTCTCTCTCTCTCTCTCTCTCTCTCTCTCTCTCTCTCTCTTTAATCATATAATTTACACATACAGGCTAACACAAACGCACACATATATATAGGAGTATATACATACATATACATATGTATATATATACATACATACGTACGTATATATATATATATGTGTGTATATTTATACATGCATGTATATAACGTATATATACATATATATATATATATATATATATATATATATATATATACATATATACATACATACATACATACATACATACATACATACACACATATATATATATATATATATATATATATATATATATATATATATATATATATATATATATATATATATATATATATATATAATGAAATAGATAAATATATATATAAATAGATTACAATAAAAATAAAGTCCAGGGAGATGGTGGTGGTCTGCGTCAGCAAATATCGAATTTATTGATATAAATACAAAGTTTTTTTAAAGTTCATATACCATTAAGAAAAGCGGATGAATTTTGGACAAAGTCTCTCTTCGTGGAGTGTGAAAGTTTTTCTCCTTTCTTAAACTACGAGAGCATGGACAAACTGGTGAATAGCAGGAAATGACAATGAATTATATGTGCATGAAAGTAGACACAACATTTGTTTTGATATTTCTTTTATCTGAATTCATAACAGCCCCACTCTTTCCCGCAACAGTAATCCATTCTGTGGTACCCAGACTTGAACAGTTAGGCAATTTTAAATGCATTCAATACACATTTTACACCTGTCTTTATATCAATAATAAAATAGTAATCACCTGACCCAAATCATTATTCCAAATCACCCAAACTTTTGGTTGCATATCTGCCAATATTACACATTGCATTACATACAAATTCTGCTGTGCTTTATAAGTTGGTTAATGAAGAAAGCATTGTCTAAATGATTGCTTTGGTAGTGAACGCGTTGTCCCACACACAATAGGCCACCTCATTTCAACAAACTTGGTTAGTCCATTTACTTCTCCTCGACGTCCGAACTTTAGGACCCTCTGGGAAACACATAGGACAACGCATCATTTTTACCTTCGGGATATCTCCTTCAGTTATTTTAATTTTTACTTTATTTTAATGCTCACAATGATGATCATTTTCGAATACAACTTAGTGTGAATATGCATTTCTAATCATCAGCCTGAGCCAGGACGAATGCAGACAGTACTATCGACATCATGGTGATTACTATGATCACCGATCTTGCCAAAAGAAAGTCCTCTACTTCAGACTTATCAATTACCATCTGCTTCCTTACCCTTCGATCCTTCAATTTTACCCAAATATGTTATCTCTCACCTTCTAGACTTACCCTCCTTTAAGTTATCTTCTTCCCCTCGCCAACCACTTTTCAGTCCCACCGTTCCTCGACACACAGCGCAACATTTAATTCTTACTCGTTCCCTGTCATTCTCCAATGTGCTTTCGCTCTCATTGATTAAGAATGAGGAAAACATTTCTTGCTCCCCGAAGTTTTAAATGTTTATAAAACTTAAAAGATACGTTACCAATACATTACCAATATGCTAAGATCAAGTGAATGTTATTATTACTGTATATGAAATTAACGTAGTATGTTTAATATGTGTGATACATCATTAGATGAATAATCAGTAATTAAAATCCTTATTTGCTATCAGTTGCTCTCAAGCAACGACTCGTGTATAATACCTAAGCATTAAAATAAATGGAAAATATCGGGCTTTATAATCCCGCCATAAAACAGGAATTTTTAAAACCTAGCAACTTACATAAAATTCTACATAAATAGAATCTATTCTCTACAAAAATTACCATTCCATTGATTGTAAAATTCAAGATTTTAAGACTCTTTAAATTAATGCTTACGTAAACAGAATAATGGATAACAGAATCAGTTGTACATCGGAGAAAATGTTTTACCGTGTTTAACTATATTTGTTTATGCTTTGAATCAATCTTGGATTTTCATCAACACTTAGAGAGCGATAGAAAATGCACACGTGGAGTACAAGAATAAATTTAATCGGCTGTTACTCCGTCCTCCAAAATTAGGAGTTGTGCTAAATTTAGAAGTCTATAACTGTTTCTGTAGATTGTGCATAGTATGTGTATGAAACTCCCGTAAAGATTGAAAACACAAATTATGTTCTCTATGATAATTGATATAAATTGAAGTGTGCTACATATCGAGTCATATATCAGCTCATCGTACTTGCACGCTTATACAGAAATATTAAGAAGTCCCATTTCTCTTCTATCCTGCTAGAAACCAGTCTACATTGCTTATTTAATGTTCTCTGCATTGATAATTATTACGTTTCCTATATTTAAAATCTGTAGTATATTTAGATAACTATTTCTATACTTCCACCGAAATTGTATTGTATACTCAACGTACATGTTTTAAAAATCAATAAATATCTTATGAAGTATTAGAATATTGATTACTGTTTAAATGCTTTTTAAACCCTAACAAGTGCGATGTTGCGTGCGTGTGTGCGTGCGTTTGTGTGTCTGTGGATGGTGAACTTGTTTAGTAAATGTCTGTATTGTGAACTTTTTAGTAAATATTCTTTCTTTCAGAAATTATTTTATTTTAAATTAAGCCCCAAACGTTGACCCAGGTTAAGTGAAAATGCTTTTAACATCAATCTTATATAACCTATTGTGCTCTCGTGCAAGGGTGATGAAGATATGAATAAATTACCTTAGCATTGCACAAAGAGGGTATTACACTCTTGGGTGAGAAGTTTGACCTGTAGTAGTGCTTTCTTGTGAGTTTAACGAAAGAATGCATTACTATGGTCAAACATTTCATGGATATGGGATCGTGAAAACGATGACGTCATTGGTGAAACGAACACCGTTTTTCTAATCAGTGGTAGAGAATGGAGAAAAACTCACCTATCAATGGAACTGTTGCGGCATGAGGGACTGACTCGGCCAGCAATAGCAACAAGAGGAAAAAGGCGACGAAAATGTTCATTCCTGTAACATAAATAAGTGGTGGAAAATGAGATTGACTCACCTATTAAAGGAATGGACGAGGCCGCCCGAGGAGTGGATTCTGCCAGCAATAGCAACAAGACGAAAAAGGCGACGAAAATGTTCATTCCTGTAAAATAAACCAGATATGCATAAAACATGGAAATTGAGTGAGCGAGGGTCAGTTTTATGTTATTGGTAGGTGCTGTTTGGCTAACTTATTTTTCCGTTTTTGCCCCATCTCAATCATTTGGTTTCAATTTTCTGAGTAAATTTCTTTGATATTCACGCAGTTTCGCTTTTGGTGATGCCATGGTCACTGTTCAATTTAAGAAACATGAATTCTATTTTGTTTTATAACATAACTGATCTTACGACTAGCTTTTTTTTCTTTCTTAGTTTATAAGTAACTACTTAAATATTCTATCCTTAAGTATTAATGTAGCAATCATAGTGATTACAAGTTTTAATATATATTGAACGCCGATAATTGTTTATTTGATATATTTCTACTTTAATTTTCTTTTGAACAGTATAACTCTAAACTTATGAAAAATTGACATTCGAACTTCCGTAAATGTATATTTCGTAATAATCCAGCCCTAATCTCATTACCATACGTGTATTAATTATTATAATTTATAAACGATCACACATACATAATACATACATACATACATAAAAATCCTCAGTATATATATATATATATATATATATATATATATATATATATATATATATATATATATATATATATATATATATATATATATATATATATATATATGTGTGCATATATATGTATATATATATATGTGTGTGTGTATATATATGTATATATACATATGCATTTATATATATGTATATATATATATATATATATATATATATATATATATATATATATATATGTATATATATATGTATATATACATGCATATATATATTATACAAATCAAATATAGTGAGCATGTATAATACATATAACATATGGATATATACATATATATATATACATATAGATGCATGTATATATATATATATATATATATATATATATATGTATATACATACATGTATATATATATGTATGTATATATATATATATATATATATATATATATATATATATATATATATATATATATATATATATATATATATATATATATATATATATACATACATACATATACAGTTATCGTTAACAGATGTAATGTAATATGCATACTAAAAAAGTCTAATTAGAAATACTTCTGCCGTGAGGAGAGAAAACTAGACCAACAGCCCAGTATCAAAACCATACGTTTGGGACATATATTAGTGTTATTAGATCACCTTAGAGTTACATAGTTTTCACGGTACTGGCCGAGGTCAGGACAATGGTATTACTATATATATATATGTATATATATATATATATATATATATATATATATATATATATATATATATATATATATATATATATATATATATATATATATATATATGTATATATATATACATATTACACATGATTACCCAGCTACAGCCATTGAGTTAATATTTTTATCTCACTGCATATTTCTAATTAGATAATTAGTATATTAAATATATTAACAATAAGTTTAATTCCATGCAAGCCGTATATGTATATATTAGCGCTTTATAGAAAAATACATAGCACAATTTTAGCACACAGCGAACACAACGAATATCGGTGTTAATGGTTTCATAAAATTTAGGACGTTTAGTATGTTTTTATCACTACATCATTCTCACGATTCTTGCAGTTTACTACAAAAGTGCAGTTATGATAGCTCCAATGCATCTTTAGTCGGAAGACGGAGAAACCTTAAAAGCGCCAATGAACTTAAAGTCTTTTTTGTTTTACTATATACTTAAAGGACATAAAATGTAAGCGAAACAAACCTGTGTCTTCCATATAACGCCCACGCATACACACACACACACACACACACTCACACCACTCACATGCATACACAAATACACATATAAGAATATATATATATATATATATATATATGAATGATAATTTTCTTACAGTCACTATGAACAGTGATTTTATTTCATACAATACAACTGAATGTTTACTGAAAAGTTTATGACTAGATATTGTTTTCAAAATTAGGTATGTTATAAAATTACTGGAATATTTTCGTAAATGGTTGAACAAAAAAGTAATATTTGAAATGAGTCCAGTCAGGAGAGCTTTAATAGATTACACATATGAAACAAACGTTGCAACTACTTTCCATTACCGATTAGTGTACAAATGAAAATCAATGTATATGAATTAAAGAAAAGACAATTTCCTTTAATGAACAATCCTTAAGTGACCTCGCTAATATTATGTTTTGTAAACTCAAACCGAGGTTACATATAGATTCAGATATTTCTGAGTGCTGAAAATATCAGAAATATAAACCTGGATTTGAATTAGGCATTTCCAGCGTCATTGATAACAAATTTGAAATAGTATTGTAAATGATAAGCATATCATTGGTAGCAAGATTATTGGAAAAAATAATGAATACTCCATAGAACTCCACAACACACACACAGTGTCGATACTCATGTCAATACTTGAAACTCACATCAGAATAAACACGAGTGTAGTTTTATCTGATATTAATTTAATTGTTACCGCAATGAAACTAGCAAGCTCGATATGATCGAATAAATCAATAAAGATATTACACAATTATGGTCGCAATTTAGCGGTTGAAACAAGTAAGACAACCAAAAATATAAACGTTTAAGGTCATTTATATAATTTTTAGCCATCTATCACTTTATATCACTGTGTCCATACGTTTATATATATTTATATACACACACATGCACACGCGCATGCACACACAAAGTATTTCCTGTTTGTTCAGCGGAAGGTGCGACAGCTTCTCCCATTATGGCTAATTTGTATCTTTATCTTCTGCAGGGGGTGTGCATAGTGCAATTGGATCCAATTGTACAATATCCTACACGAGCAGATGATGCATTTAGTCACAATGGCAAAATGTGTGTTGGAAACAAATCGTATTATCTGAATAACACATACATACATATTTGTATTTGTATGTATGTATGTATGTATGTATGTATGTATGTATGTGTGTGTGTGTGTATGTGTAAGTATGTATGTATGTAAGTATGTTTGTATGTATTAGAACACAGGCACCATCACCTTCCAAACAATCTAATCTAAATCATAATATACAGAGTTCGATATAGTATGGGTTAGTGCTTCAATACTTAATGCTTCAATATACATAATGATAATGAAACAAATTAAATAACTCGGAACCTAATATATCAAACACGTTAGATATCTATGGAATAGATGTATAAATGTATATATGCATGTATGAATGTATGAACGTATGCATATTTGCGAATATATATGAGTGAATATATTTATATATCTGTATGTATGTATGTATGTATGTATGTATGTATGTATGTATGCGCATATATATTTGGACTCATAATAATTCTAATAATGAGATTGTTGTATGCAGTGCTCAGGTTCACTACAGCCCCCCACCCCAAAAAAGCCATTAGGTGTGCCGTTGGCGAATTTCAGTAAACATGGAAGTTTTGAAGGTTGTATTGTCTCAACAGCTGACAACCGATGCATGTAGCCTATTCCAGGCTTCAGCAATTCTGAGCGTGAAAAATTGTTTCCGAATTTCATGGGAGTAATGTTCATTTTTGATTATGTAAGTATGTCCTCGAGTGTTTGACATATGGAATTCAAAACAGTGTCAAGATTGTTGTTGGAAAGGTGGTGGATAATATATATATATATATATATATATATATATATATATATATATATACACAAACGATTGTTCTTAGTTCAGTTATAATAACGATTTTACATTAATCTGGTGGTTACTCTAAACTTTTGTAGAGTACAAGTCTATTCTTAACGAAGAATATTGTTGACAGTGAATTCCAAGTTTCAGCCAGTCAAACAATCGCCGGAGAGACAGAGAGAGTAGACATATTCATCGATTAAAATTATGATCATCAAGGTTTGGCCTATTTCTTTCACTTTAAAATTCCTCTGAAAATTGTCAGGTGAAGGAAACGTGACGAGTCTTGTAAGAAACAATATATAAATAAATATGACCTTATCTTGACCGACGTAGTGAACCGTTACACTCGAAATTTTGCTATATGTAGTCAGTTTTTCAAACGTAAGTATCACAGACTCCTTCTGTCTGAGGAACTGATTAAATATTGGAAACAATTCATATCGGAGTAAATAAACTATCACATTCTACGTTTCAGTCTTTCTTTTCCTACTTTATTTATAATAGATTTACTAATACAATCACCAATATAAATGCAAACACTCCTACTCATGTACATGTTAATATATGGATATATTTATATATTTATGCGTATATAGATGTATATTTGATATTGTGTAGTTTAGGAGCTATTGCCAAGGTTCATATTTCACACAGAAAAAAACTCTGGAATTCAAATCTGAATGGGTGACATGAGAATTCTTTAAACTCACTGTAATTTATTTAGAAAAAAAAAAACTCTCATGGAAAATGCAGCAGAGACTTGTCTGTGCTTTATGCACGCTGGCCTTCGATAATTGCAAGCTTCTTTATTCCACCAACTTCGATATTTGCAAGCTTCAGTGTTCCACCAATGATATATATTGCTATATAATTTACTCTACGCTCTTTTCAATTCTCGTATTCTTCTACATCCGTGACTCTCAACCGAAGTATATATAGCCACTGGAACTCCATATAGGATTTTGTTGTTAAAGTTTGTGCAAGAAATTTGTTAATCTTCAATATACAAAATATACAAAATATACAAAATATTTTAACAATTTTCTTTATACGATTCCTAATATCTGATTATAAATATATAATAGGATTTTTTAAATATCGAATGTTTATGAGAGTCCAGTTGAGTAAAATAAGAAGCAAATGAGTCCACATGTTGAGAACAACTGTTTTAAATGACCTTCACTACAATATGTGTGTGTGTGTAAGTGTGTATGTGTGTGTGTATACACAAACATACACACACCACACATTCTTCATGTTCTCATCATGTTCCATGCCTACAACTGCCGATAATCATGGAGGTTCAAAACCCTTATTCCCCATCCACAGCTCCACACCGGAGTTGATCTTTCTGTTGCCATGTGATAAGAATAATGATTGATTTCTCTCTGCTTTTCCTGGCTGACTCCTTTATCTTCACCACTTTTCAAACTCTGGGGTTATTTTTCATATGATGTCCAATGATGTTAGTCTGTTACCTCCTTGTGTATAAAACATTTCTGTTAGTTACTACTTGTCTAACGACTTCAGTGTTGTCACTGTATGTACATAGGGCAACAGTATTGTTCATAGGAACCACATCTCCGCAACATCATTAAGCCAGTTATGTTCTGGGTTGCCACGCATATGTAAGGGCGTGTTCTGAGTATATTCCCCGGAGTCTTTCCATTCTCTTACTAGTTAGATCTTTATTTTAAAATACTTTCTTGTTGATCTCCCCAATAAGCACTTTTCCTTTTCATTACTTTATTCAATTCCTTGATATTTTACTAATTTAATCTACTAATTGTTTTGAAATCTTTAAAGCTATCCAAATCGTTAAAGTTCGTAAGCCCTTTCATTTAGATGTAACTCTAAATGGAAAGGAGTTAACGAATAATCAGTAACATATATTGGCAAATAGCAGCAAAAATCAGAATTGGAAATGTAATAGGATAGGAAAATATAAAAGTACGATAGGAGGATCTTATGAACAGACAAGTTTTTATTATATATTGAAAAAATTTAACGATCGGTTGAAAATCTAACAGGTATGATATGTATACAGGTAAGTGGACAAACATCAAAATATCCATTATGCAGACGTCAATGTGCTCATAGCAAAAACAGAGGAATATTTACCAACATTAGTTAGTTGAATTTAAGATGAAAGTGAAAAACATAAGTATGCATGATTTATGTATTGGTATATATATATATATATGTATATATATATATATATATATATATATATATATATATATATATATATATATATATATATATATATATATGCTCATGTGTGTGTGTATACACATGTGTGCGTGTGTACATATATATATATATATATATAAACATATACTTATTTATATATATATACATATATATGTATAGATGAATGTACATTTACGCGCGCACACATACACGCAGACACGCACTCACACACACACACACATGTATATAAGTATATGTGTGCATGTATGCAGGCGTGTACATGTGTGTGGGTGACTCTGAGTGTGTTGGTATTATATTTTTAAAAAACAGCAGCTAAGCTCAAACATACAAGCTCAGAATATCTCTAACAGTATAAACCCCAATACTTGAGTTGTCATCAGCCGGGACAAACAAACTCGGCTAGACTGCTATTTTCTTATTTCTTCAAATAATAAATCTGTCATCTCTGCCCTATAAACTGAGTTCTCTATCAGAAAATGCATAGTAAAAAACCCTATACAATTTACGATATTTACATTGATATATACATACATGCATATGTGTGTATATATCATGCATATGTATGTATATATATATACATATATACACGCACACACACATATATACACGTGTATGTATATATAATCGTATATATATATATATATATATATATATATATATATATATATATATATATATATATATATATATATATATATATATATATATATTATATACATACTTGTTCACACATGCGCATACACAATTTAGCTCTAATCCCTCGTGTGCCTCTCAGTGTAATGGGCTGCATATACGCACACACATATGATTTATATGAATATTTGTTGGGCATTTTGATGAGATGTACTCAAAACGAAACTCATATATCTCGAGATGTACTTATGTACCTTGTTAGTCAGTATGTATGCCCCTGGGAAGTTCATTTAAAATTTGTCCAATTTTCTGTGCGTTTACCCTACGGGACTCTTTTAAGCGTTTACCCTACGGGGCTCTTTTGTGCGTCTACCCTACTGGACTTTTGATCACAGAAAGGTTGTCTAGTGTTTACAACACCTATTAAGGGATAAAGCTCTAGACATATTATGTTACTTAGTGGTAAACATCCTTGGAGATATGATCGCATACATTTCACGTATACCGGATAACATGTTTCTTTCTGTTTCTTTTTCACTATATAAACTGGAAATACAGAAACTGCTTTGTTTTAGGGAGCACTTTGGTGACACATCGCTAAGGTAAAATTACTTATGATATGCCTTGTAAGAATACGTATGAAAATTGTGACAGTGTATATCTCATACACACCCATCTCACTTATACACCTGTATGCGCTCGTGTACGCGTGTACGTGCTTGAGTGTGCGTGTGTGTGTTTAAGGTTATTCGTTTAAAGTAAGCTTATGAATGAAATCGAAGTTACTGTTGGTGGGATTCAATACTATTAGTAGACTACACTTCTTTCAGGATTCATTTTGATCGAGTTATGAAGCTGTCGTATATGCGTGTATGTGCATGATGGGAGAGGCGTGGGGGATATTGCACCGAACTGTGTATGTGTGTGTGTGTGAGTGTGTGTATAAGTGTGTAAATGTGTGTGTACTTGTTTGTATTTGTGTTTGTTTCTCACCGCTTCAAAACCAGCTTTGATTAACTTAACTGATTTGCAGCATCAAAGATAAAATAAAGCATCGCTTGATTGACCTAAAACATTCAAGATGGCTCCCTAACATAGCCGAAGACCAGTAAGAGAGACAAGTAAACAAATAAAAAATATACTATGTACAACTTGAGGTATATATATATGTATATATATATTGGGTTGGCAACTAAGTTCCCGCTGTTTTTTTTATAATTTTGGAATTTATTGTGTTTTTAAATTTTGGAATCTATTTTGTTTTTTTCTCTCTAGTTCATTTTAGTTCATTCTTGTTTCTTTTCAGATCATTAAAATGGAATGTCAAGTTAAGGAAAACGAGCATTTTCGACACCACCTTCTTTTAGCTTTTAATCAAGGTTCTAAGGGCGCAAAAGCTGCTCGTGACATTTGTGCTGTGCATGGAGAGAATTGCACAGCGGAAAGAACCGCTCGTGATTGGTATGCCAAGTTCAAAAATGAAGAATTTGACCTCAAAGACGCACCTCCTTCTGGCCGTCCAGTTGAGTTCGATGAAGAGCGATTAAACCAACTTTTGCACGAAAATTCTCGTCAAACGACAAAGGCAGAGAAAATGGAATGCTCCCACACTGCTATAGAGAAGCATCTTCACTCGATGGTAAAGGTTCAGAAGTATGGAGCATGGGTTTCGCATGCTTTAAGTGACAACAACAAAAATCAACGAACCACAATCTCCGCTGGTTTGCTTGCTCGTCACCGCTCATCTCATGGACACAAGCAACGATTTCTTTACCGAATCGTCACTGGCGACGAAAATGGTTCCTGTACATCTATATGAAGCAGCGTAAGGAATGGCTTAGCCCCGGTAAACAAGCAACACCGCGCGTGAAACAAGATCTTCATCCGCGTAAAATGATGTTGTGCGTATGGTGGGACTGGGAAGGGATTATCCATTACGAATTGCTTGAACGGAATCAAATGGTCAACGCAGAACTCTATGTTCAACAGATGGGACGACTCAACACAGCTATTGAAGAGAAAAGACCTAATCGGCAGCATGGAGTTCTTCTGCTGCACGACAACGCCCGCCCTCATATCGCAAATATGACCCAGGAAGCCATTCAAACGCATGGCTGGGAAGTGCTACCACATCCGCCGTATTCTCCTGATTTGGCACCAACGGATTTCCATCTTTTTCGATCTCTTTCAAATGCTATGTGCGGAGTTTCGTTCAATACTGATCCAGAATTGAGAGCTTGTTTGGTTCAATTTTTCGAGTCGAAATCTGGTGAATGTCGAGAAGAAGTTGCAAACAACAAGGGTGAATACATCATTGATTAATTAGTTGTTATTTTTTATTAAACCTTTTAAAAAATTTAAATTTAAAAAAGCGGTGGGAACTTAGTTGCCAACCCAATATATTATACCTATATACATATGAGCAAACACTATACTAGGAGAACATCCAGCGTTTCTTAGGTTGATATTTAACCTGAAATAACCCGGAATTATTTTGAATAAATATATGTTCGGTTTAAGAGACTATTATTGCATTTCTTTAGAAAATTTGTCATGTTAGAAATGAAACTGCTTGCAATGCCTGTATAGTAGTCCGGTCTCAAATGCACTGTGCTACTGATAATCGTTCCATATCTCTAGATTAGTTCGTAATTTAAATATGCGTCTAATTGAAGCATATTAAATAAAAGCACAGGATTAAATAGATGTGAAAACTATCTTATTTCATTAAAAACTACTATTAGATCAAATATTTATATTATATTCTTTAAATTGTTGAATTCTTAAAAAATAATTTCACATTCAGAGGTTCATGTGAAATAATTTTTTAAGAATTTTAAGTATTGGAAGGGAAATGAACCATAGAAATAAAAGCTTTCTTATTCACTCTGTAAACTTAAGTGCTCAGAATAAAATCCACACATCCAAATATTGAAACGGAAATACTTGCAAGTAATAACATATGAGATTAAGTACGTGTGACGATGTGCCCGAGTGACATACAACCTGATGATATACAGTATAAGATTCACCATATGCTGCAGCTGATCTAGAGTTTTATTATGCCAACCAACTAATTGTCACTTATTATATTTATAGATAAATTCTTCTATTTTACATTATATTTGAGGTCTCATTCATTCTTTTGTTGTCATATTATTATTATTAATAAATTACTTCCCGTATACCGCAGCTTTTTTTTCAAGAACCATATACAGCTTGTTTTGAAAAATTGCCTTAAATCGGTTGAGGACTCTGCCCCGCAGAAGAATTTAATATGGACGCCTACAGTATCGATTATTCTATGAAAAACATACCTATTCCATCCAGGGAACTATACTCTAAGAAACTTTTGGAGAAACTACAGATCTTATTAAGCGTATGAGATGGAAAGCCTTCTTTTACAACATGGAAGAGGTTACTACAGAGAACATATTTATGGAATCAAATCAAAGAAATTCCTTCCTAAAATCAAGGACTTAGAAGATTTCGAAACGGACCTACTGAAGCTTATAAACAAAATGAAATTTCGTAAGTCTTTTGACACTTTCCAACAGAAACTGAAAAATGACATCAAATACATAAAAAGTTCCAAAAAGAAAACGGCACTTTTTTCTGATAAAACCAAGAACTTATACCTTGTAAAAAAACAACACATACTCACGACTTCTACATAACAACATTATTAATAATTACACTAAAGCTAGACCACAAGTTTATAACGACATTAATAAAGAATCTGGCATCATCGCCGCTAGGCTTAAATTAGATTGAAAAAGTTGAGGTCTTCCCGAAAAAGAGGCCTTTATAACTATTAAAGACCATAAAAAAACTTCCTATCTAATCTTAAATGTAGACTTATTAATCCAGTAAAATAAGAAATTGGTATTATTAGTAAGGAAATTTTTGGAAAAATCAATGCTAAATTTTAGGATCTTGTATGAAGTCCGCTAAATGGATCTTGTATGAAGTCACTGTAGACTCTACAACCACTAAGGACACAGTTTTGTCAAAGATATATGTGGGTCTCGCAGAGGGTAATTTTAAAGCCAGGTTCAACAATCACACCCTAAGCTTTAGACACTGGGAAACACCCAAATTATCAAGTTACATATGGTCCTTAAAAGAAAAATGTGTCAGCTATAAGATATACTGGAAAATCTTGGCCATGTGTAAGACTTATACCAACGGCAGTGGAAAATGCGGTTTTTGCGATATGGAAAGATGGCTCATGTGGAAGAGTTCTTTAGAACCTGCTACATGTCTAAATCGAAGAACTGAACTTTTGGGGTCATGTCCACATATGGCAAAACATTTGCTACGTTTTTGGAACCTCCAAGTTCACAGATAGAACCTGCTTTTTATATTATGCCCACGTACATGCCTTTCATATGTCTTAACATCTCGTATATTTCTAAAATTTATTTTATTACTTTATATATAATTTTCTGTATATTATTTTTCACCCATTATAATTGTGTAACTTATACGTGTGTAGTATATAATTAATGTGTATGTGCGTGCGTATATACATGTGTACGAACGATTGTATATATACGAGTGCAAGGCTCTACCTATTGTACATGTCTCCTTCCTTCATACATATATGTATGTATATACTTTTATATATCTGCAGGTGTAGATGAATTTGACAGACAGGAGGGTGTATTTGTGTATATACATATATGACTCATTTGCATATTCAAGTTTTGCAGCGAATGTGAATGCTTTACGGTTTATATTTTTTGCGTATGTGTTTTTAATTATATATACGTCTATCCACGTATGTATGTACATGTGCGTAAAGACTACATTTTCCATATCCGCGCATGTATGTGTGTGTGCGTGTAGAGATATGTATATGAGCGTAGTGATGCGTGCATGGGCATATATGCGTGTGGTATGTGCGTGTATGCGTAGACATATATATATATATATGTGTGTGTGTGTGTGTGTGTGTGTGTGTGTGTTTGTATGTATATGTACAAGCGTGTGAGTATGTATATAGATATACATACAAGTGTGTGTGTGTGTGCGTACGCGTATGTGTGTGTATATGTGTGCATATGCGAATTCTATGAATGAAGTATTACTTTCCCCATGCCTATTGGAGTAATTTCCATTTATTCAACGGTTTTTTTTTTGCATAGCGTTTGTCTTAGTAAATGATGAGATGCCGGAGCAGACTTCAGCTCCGGCATCCGAAACTCTGAGTTTTATTATGACAACCAACTAATTGTTACATCCACATATGTGTGGAAGTATGCTTGTTTGTGTGTTTGTATAAGGCACAAAAGACTATCTATTTAAAACTTGCAGCCTCCAAATTTTTATTTCTGCTAAAATAAACAAGTCAATAAATATAGTAATGATAGAGAAAGCACGCATGAGAGAAAGACAAATAGATATGAATAGAAGAGAGAGTGCAGAAAGAAAGAGTAATTGGTATTGATAGAGGGAGAGTGGGAGAGAGAGTGGGGGAAAAGAGAGTGAGAGAGAGGAGAGAGAGAGAGAAAGAGCATTCCGAAATGACAAAACTTTCACTGGGGAGTAGAAAATGGTTAGAATAGCAAAATATAAGAATCTCAACACTGCAGTGGAAGCGGTGAGAGGCGATAGCAACAAGCAAATTATACAAGGTGAGGGGAGTATTGGAAATGTTAACACGAATAGTTTCTAATGTATAATAGATATATATAAAGTTGCATATTTATGAATAATATATTAGCATATATATATATATATATATATATATATATATATATATATATATATATATATATATATATATATATATGTATGTATGTATGTGTGTGTATGTATATGTATGTGTATATGTATGTATGTATGTTTCTGCGTCTATGTTTGATAGGATAGATATGACCCTCAAAGTATGAGTAGATATATTTTATACGAAACTCTAGCCTCTTGAGTCACATTGTTACTTTTGGCTAGTTATTTATCTGTCTACACACGTGTAGACATATAGGTTGCATACGTATATGTATAAAGATATACACACGCTCATATATATTTGTATATCTTCGTGTATATATATGTATATATATAACTATTCCTATGCTTTGCATATTCTTATGTATGTATAAATGCGCCCGCGCGTGCACACGCGCAAGCGTATGTATGTGTGTGTGTGTAAATATATATTCCAATATATACGTGTGGATGTATGTGAGGGAGACTCTGGAGAGAGAGCACTTTATTAAGTAGTAGTCATCGTTTCTCCTAATCTAGTATGTCAGATTTTTCTTCGAATGTGTTCCATGGCTAGAAAAATAAACCCGTACACATACACATTCACACAGATTTATATAGATGTGTATGTATGTATGTATGTATGTATGTATGTATGTATGTATGTATGTATGTATGTATGCATGTATATGTGTATATATGTGTATATATGTATGCCTGCACGTGTGCATGTGTGTATGTGCGCGAGCGCGTGCATGTGTGTCCTTAAGCTCCTTTAAAGTTTTTAACCATTAAGAGATGCAGAAGCAGAAATTATATTTATCAAAAAAAAAAAAAAAAAAAAAAAGGAAGTATCATGGAAAGTACTTTATTACTGAAAATATACTTTATGTGTCTGATGCAAACGCAGAATAATTGATGAGGAGTGTTCGATGAAGAAGTCACCTCTACAACAAATTATAATTGGCCAGTAACAGATCGATCTTTAGAACCTAAATATATTCACTTAGCAGTAGATTTCAGTATATATCTGTGTCTGTGTGTGTGCCTTTAAGTGTATATTATCAGTATTGTTTTTCTGTGAAGGTGTGTGGTTTAGTGAGTAGGGTATTCAGGTCACGATTCTAAAATGAGTTCGATTCCCGGCGGCGCATTGTGTCCTAGAGCAAGACTCTTTACTTCACGTTGCTCCAGTCCATTCAGCTGGCAAATGTGAGTAGTACTTGTATTTCAAAGAGCGATCTTTGTCACATTCTATGTCATGCTGAGTCACCCTGAGACTACGTTCAGAGTACGCGTGTCTGCAGAGTGCTCAGCCATTTGCACGTTAGTTTCGCATGCACACTGTTTCGTTGATCGGATCAACTGGAACACTCATCTGTCATAACCAACGGAGTGAGTGCCAGCATCAATATTTTTAATTGTGTTTCATTTTAATCTTAGATTTTTCTGCCTCTCTCTTGGGAAACTGTGTTCATGGAATTAGACCTTAGTTTTATTGTTTTCTTCATTGATTTGTTCATGCATAGACGCCAGGTAAATAAGTTCTGTGGATGCAAATTTTTATTATGCACTCCTACTTTGTCAATTTGCAATACTGTGGATTAATTCTATGGCACACGTTCTAACCACACGCGTAGGCATATGTAAAGAGCAACAAGTACACATACACTCATACATACTTCCAGCTAGAATTATCTTCTTACCCTTTTCAAAAAGTCGTATACCCACACATTAATTCAATCCCATTTTATCTCCAAAAAGTTATTATAATTTGTACGGATGCTTAAAGGTCATTTCAGCTACAAAAACAAAAATTCGAATAGCCATTATCCTGCCTATCATGCACACATGCACACACAGATAATATATATATATATGTGTGGTGTGTGTGTACGTACGTATATGTATTATATGTGTTTGTGTATGTTTGTATCTAAATGTATAGTAATAATGTTATATTCGGGTCGACTCCTTGTAGTAAGCGGTTTAAAGTTCACCCACAGTATTCGGTTATCTGATATCAATAACAGTATGGCGGTATATGCCACTGGATTTATTTCCGGAATTGCTTTGTGTCGATGGAGTTTATATAAAAGAATGAAGACAGGAAACGGAATTCACGAGGCTGTTTATGCAGAACCACTGTGATCGTTTACATTCTCATGCATTATAGTTGTAGATGCGTCTCCTCAGATCACTTTTCGAAAAGCACGTCGCTTTTTACTTGCCGTTTCACTTATTTCTACACCAATAGATTTTAGTGTAGCATTCTATCCGTCTCCATAATGAACTAGGGAAAGTTAGGTAAAGTTACCTTCTCGAGTCATACCGACTCATAAAAGCCGGTTTTCCGGTTTCATGGTGTATCTATCCCCCACATGGACAACACGCCAGTCCGTTTCAGGATTACCCATTTTTGCCTACTGAGTGGACTGGAGCAACGTAAAATGAAATGCTTTGCTCAAGAACACAACGCGCCACCCGGTCCAGGAATCGAATTCACAATCGTACAATCATGAGTCTCACTCCCTAACCATTAAACCATGCGCCTCCGCTCCATAATGAACTGAGATAGAATGAAATAATTCTTCTTACATAAGCAATTATTCTTTATTCCTTATTCTTTTACCCTTGTTTATTCTATTGCTTATATCAAAAAGTTTCTTTCATTCTATCTCAGTTCATTAGACGAATAGAATGCTACACTTAAATGTATTATTATAGAAATAAGGGAAACGACAGGAAACAAGATACTTTTTGAAAAGTCGCCTGAGGAGACGCATCTGCAACTAAAATGCGTGACAGTTGATTGTACAGCATTTCACCTGTAGCGTACAGGTGCATGATGAGTCGAAACAACCGCAGTAGTTCTCATGAATTCCATTTTCTGTCTCTCATCTTTTTCTATACATGCATTCATACATACGTACATACATACATACATACATACATACAAACATACATAAATGCATGCATACATAAATGCATGCATACATACATACATATATACATGCATGTAATAATTGGAGCACTAGGTTTTGTTAGTAAATGCTTAAAGGAGAATCTGGATAAACTGGGATTTTCAGAAACAGAAATTAACTGGCTGATTCGTACATTACAAATGCAATCTGCGAGTGGAACAGTAAAAATATGCAAGACTTTTGTCAAGTTTCAAATGTGAATTTGTCTGTGTTAACTACATCACAAAGATGGAGCCTTGTATCTTTTGGGGAAACCGGCTTCCTCCTCATTGATTTAAAATAATTAAAAAAAAAACAAAAGACACACACACACACATACACACATACAAACACTCAAACATACTTACATACATGTATACATACATACACACACATATATATATATATATGTATATATATATATATATATATATATATATATACATATATATATATATATATATATATATATATATATATATATATATATATATATATATGTATATATATATATATATATATATATATATATATATATATATATATATATGCATGTAAATGCAGGATAAATTTTGACACAATTATGTGAATAATGTTATATATAAGTAGAAAACTGTAAACTATAAAAGATTTAGATATTATCATAGGATATCTGAAGGAGGCACCACTCAACATTCGTATTCTCACTTAACCTGGCAAGTAAATAGACCCCTCTATGAAATTACACCTATCACCCAGTAAGTGTGGCAAATATACTGCCACAGCCATCCGTTTGGGTAGGAGTTAATATGGCTCGGGTAAAGAGATTTTGAAGGAAAGAAACAAAAGTATGTAAAAATGAAAAGAGATCTACGGAAATACATTGCTCAACATAGAAATAGCGTCATCCTTCAGTGGTTCAGCGTGTGATAGAAGTTTCCTGTCTAAGGCTGGCTTATCTTCACATTTTAGGACTAATCTTCATACAGATGTCGCAAGTGAAACAATGATAATTCCACTAGACGAGCTCATGTACCATTTGTAATAAAACGAGCTCATGTACCAATTGTAATAAAACATGTAAGCCCAACGCTAGTCTAAAAAGTTGCTTAAATAGCCCTTAATCTACCAAGGAAAAACAACACTATCGCTTGAGGTGAGAAGTATTCCCAATGTTTGTGCTGGGATTCTCGTATTTCCAAGTATTTCCAATGTTTGTGCTGTGACTGATGTGGTCATGCATCAACATACCACATCTAACAAGAAGTGGCCAAGCATTGAATATAATCAGACTACCGCTCTACCTATCTATCTATCTCTTTCTCTCTCACCCTATCTCTCTCAATATATACATGTATCCGTGTGTGTGCGCGCGTGGCTGTGTAGTAAGAAGTTTCCTTCCCAACCACGTTTCGGGATTCAGCCCCACTGCGTGGAACCTTGGGCACGTGTCTTCTACTATAACATAAGCCCGAAGAAAGAACCTTGCGGGTGGTTTTGGTAGACATATATTGAAAGAAGCTCGCCGTATATACATATATGTGTGTGTACGTATATATGTATAAATATGTATATATATTATGCACATATATATATATATATATAATTATGATAATAATATTGTATGATAATAATATTGGGAATAAAAATCCAAATTTACAGGGAAAAAATTCAATTTAATTTAATTTATATATATATATATATATATATATATATATATATATATATATATATATATAAACAATATATGAGTATATGCATATATATGTACATATATGTACATACCTTCATCTACATGTACATATAGATACATATCTGGGTACATGACGTTGCAAAAGAACATGGACAATATGATAAACAAGGTACAACAAACAAGCAGGCCACATAGAGAACATATCCTTCATCAGCTGCCACCATTAAAACACCGGCGTTTCGAAGAGTTACGGCATATATATATGGGGGCGTCGTTGTGTCTCTATTTCGCCTACTTCCGCTTGACAACAAGTGTTGATCTGTTTCCGTCACCATAACCAACCGGATAGAGACTGAGAGAAAAAGTACTAAGATTTTTAAAACACCATTACAAGACATACCAATACGAGGATAAGGCACGTATATATATATATATATATATATATATATATATATATATATATATATATATATATATATATATATATATATATATATATATATATATATATATATATATATATATTTATATATATATATATATATATATTAATAATCACATTTATTAATAAGCGTATTACAAAAGAACAGGAGTTGCGTAATCACGTTCATTGCTTTACAGTTGTTTCTGCTTTAAGTCACAGATCAGTGACAGCATGACATAGCTTCATCAGAACCATAAAGATGCAAGAATGAGGAATAGTACTCTAGCACCCAAACATATTCACACACACACACACACACACACACACACACACACACACACACACACACACACACACATACACAAACACACACACATATATATATATATATATATATATATATATATATATATATATATATATATATATATATATATGTATATATTCATATGGTATATATATGCATAAGTAAATGAAAACAAAAGAAATGTTGCGTAGTTCTTTAAGTGTTTATATCTAATTGGATTGCGCACAAGAATCAATACCGGCTAAAGGGATCGAGTACATTTGGTTTGATAGAAAGATGGCTCACATGTCGGTTGTTGCCACAAGTCAAAGAAGTCATGTGACAAGTAAAAAATGGTTTGAATGAAAATTGAAAATATGATATTTGATTTATTGAGTTCAGTTGTATAACTCCACATGCAACTGCGTATACGTATATGCAAGTTTGCATACGAGCATGTATGCGAACATTGAGCATGCATTCTCACACACATACACACGCAAACACACACACACATGCAAGCGTATACACACACGCACTTACAAACAAAATATATACGCACATGCAGATATAGATACATATAACATCAAGATCGACGGAAAGAATTGCTACAGAGTTCCAAATATTGATAAAAGCTTGGTTGTACAGAAAGCTATACATGAACAAAATAATCAATGCATAGAAACACTGAGACCAGCTGATCAAAAACTGATATCGATAGTTTCGAGACCACAGTCATCGCTACGTCGCCTAAATTACTTGTCAGATTTTATTCTTAACTCTGAACGCCGAAAGGTACCACCTTATGTATGACAAAACATGGATTTCTTGAAATATTTCCCATAAACTGTCCTAAAGTATACTAATATTAACAAGTTAATATTAACTTAGCTAGCATTCATACCAATATACCACACATACTGCGCTTAACAGTATCTAGATGCTAGGTATTTAAACATAAAGACTTGATAAACTTCATCATCAAAGCTTTATAGTTAATATTGGAAACAATCACCTTCAACTTGGATGGAAAAGCATATAGGCAGATTAGAAGTAACAATGGATAGAATAGTTGCACTGTCTTATATAAATCTTTTAAATGGATACCTTAAAGAGGCGGTGTTTCATGAAATATACACGATTTTCAACCAAAACTTTAACGAATGTCTGAGAAATTTAAACGTCTTCTCCACCACTAGTACTTTTGTTGAAAGGAAGAGTCACATGTAATATTTTAACATCGTAAACAATCTCCATGTGTCTATCTGATTCACTATGGAATCGATGAAAAAGATTCGGTATTCTTAGACACCTCGTAAAATTATGTAATATCAGGGAGTATAGTAACAGGCATATTTTGTGAAAAGACCGGCCGTTAAACACCAATGTTTGCATTATCTCTTGTCTTTCAACACTTATTAAACGGAACATCCTATATTGCACAGCTGCATACATGTACGTAATAGTGGCCAATGCATGACTACGATAAGTGAATGACTTTTGAAACTACTAAAATACCCCCGGATATTGATAAAGAGCAAGATTAGCAAAGCAAAGAAATTAGGTGTATCGCATTTTAGATCATCTAAAGGAAACGTTGAGGAAAATGTAAACCTGTTTTTCAACACATTTGATCCGAGTATGACATATGTATTTACTTCCCTCAAAGCTACGTTTAAATTCATTTCTTTTCTCACTCAAAACTTAAGGAACAGATCGTCGAAAGCTCACAAAATCAGCCGCAAGCATCAGTAGGGAGCTCATGAAACACCATACTATGGCAACATTCTTGCCAGAAAATATGTGAAGATTGCAAGTCAGGAAATAGAAGCACTGACAATTTCAACTACTTGCAGACTGGCCCTAAAACTGAATAAGTCTGCTTAAATAAATAGCAACACTATACAGACCAAGTGAAAATATTTCTGATTTGAAAAGCCTCAATAAGTTGAAAGCCTCAATTGATTTAAAGTGCACTTTCAACCTCTTCATTTTCATCTATTTTTACCTTCTTTCCGTTCTTCTGCTTTTCGGTTCGAATTGCTTGATTATATCGTTTTCTCTATCTTGCTGGAGATCTTCAGAGGGCCATCTTCCAATCTTTTGGATACCGATTCTCAACTGTACTGGTCCACCTGCTGTCTGTAAGTTCTACGATATACCCGTTCCGGGTAAATTTGAGCTTTCGGTATTCTGCAATTGTTTTGTTCATCCCTCTCTTTTCTCAATTACATCTCAATTACGATATTGCTAGCACGAAACTTTGTATGGCCCTATGTATTGTAATTAACCATTCTTATTCATTTTTTGTAATATCCCACGTCTCACTTTCGTAATAAGAGTACGAGTAGGTGTATGTATTGGAAAGATTGGAGCCCGGTGTCTTGTCCAGCTGTGTTTTGAACACATATTTAATCCACGCAAACGCCTTAAATCCTCCTTTTACTTTGCGCAATATTTCATCGTTCCTATTTCGGTATATATTTCCTGACTGTCCTAACTAGGCATATTCCTATATCTCCTCAATTGTATCGTATACTACGTTTTTAGAGAGCATCTGTCTTGTCTTCATGTATATTTTGAGGGGCCTTCTAAGGGTCCCTAGTTGTTCAGTTTTGTCAAAAACGTCTGCATCTTAAATGTTTCTGAGACGAAAAGGATGTGTATTAGTAGATCGCCGTTGATGAGGCAATCTTTCTGGTTGATGTGTTTAACGACCAATTTCAGACATCCCATATGAGAGATTCTCTCATGTTAACTATCGTAGTATTCTGTGATCTAACACAAAATTCACTTTTAAGAGGGGATATATATTACCTTTTGGTATTAATACTGATTCGGTCGCTAATAATTTTATACAACCACATATACACACACATCACACACACGCATGCACACAATAAGTATATATGTTCCTATTTATGTATGAATGTTCGTGAACATGTATCAGGTATGCATGTATATATTCTAGTTCATAAGGACTGTTTTAGTTCATAATCAAAATAACGGTATCAGGCATTGGGAAGCTTAGTTGAATTATTTCTTCGAAATGAATGATTTTATTTTTCGAATTGATATTCGCCACAGAAATTGTTACAAAATGGTTTTGTAAATATGGAACAATATAGAAATAACTTAAGCAGAGAATACCGATCCGTACACAACCTATGAGTAAGCGTAGCAAATCTTGAAAGAATCTGTATCTCATTTTTGCACAGTGAAGAATGATGAGAAAGAAGTTGAAATTAAGTGGCCGCTGGTACTGACTGCCGAGAAAATAAAAGATATATAGGAAATTGCAGAATGTAGTGGTCAAAACATTGTGGAAAACTGTACAGGTAACTCACTGATTGGAAAATAACTTTTGTATCCTGGTCCAAAACCGTGAAATAAAGGGAAATTGGGAAATTTCGCGTCTGATTGTTGTTAAGAAACGAGTTTTTGAAAATAGAACTGAGTAATATATGTGAGTTACAAAACAAATAAATATATTTAAAGGACCACCTTAATCGATATCTAAAGGCGAAAAAGTTACAAGATTTTAGTATCCGTAAACAAATTAAAATAATTATGCATTTAGAGGTATGCAGTTGATAATGATGATGATTATAATAATAATACTAATACTAATAATAAAAATGATGATGATGAGGATGATGACGATGCTGATAGCAACAACAACGACAACGACGACGACGACGACGACGACGACGATGATGATGATGATGACGATAATGATGATGATGATGTTGATAATGATAATAATAATAATAATAATAATAATAATAATAATAATAATATTAATAATAATAATAATAATAATAATAATAATAATAATAATTTACCAAGTAATAATAAAGAGGTAACATGTGAAGGCTTACCTCGTAAATAACTTATATATCTGAGACATAAATTTGTTTTTAGTATTCTCTTCACTCAGTGGAAATTTAAACAGAGTTTGATAAGAAAATTATTAGCTGAATTAAAAAGAGAAGGAAATCTCACGGAGACAGTTAATAGATGGGAATGTTGGTAAATTTAAATTAATTTGAATTACGTTCAAACAATGAAGGACAAAAAAATTATAGTTAATGATGAAGTAAAATGAACATGTTAAGTTGTAAATTATCACGTTAAGTATTAAATAAATAGTTGGTATATGTATATATATATAAATATATATATATACCCAATAGAGCAAAATAAAATTAGATGAAGTAAATTGAGGTAAAAGGAGGCGGTTGATTACATTAAAGAAATAGAATGATCAACTTATGAAAGAAAAAGAAATAGATTTATGAGACAAAATGAAATAGAATTATGAGAGAAAATAAAATAGATGTGCGAGAGAAAATGAAATAAATTTATGAGAGAAAAGAAAATATATTTATGAGAGATAATAAAATTGATTAATGAGAGAAAATGAAATGGATGAAACGAAGTAGGGGAACGCAAAATAAACTAACTGAAACAAAGGGATTAAAACTGTATAAATTCTCAGAGTTAGGAATTTAGGAATATTAGATAAATTGTAGATGTACATTAATACTGAGATGAGACTGAATACCAGACTAAAATAGTTTATGAATCAAGAATAATTGAATGAGGTAAATAGGTAATTATTGTAATGTAAATACAAAGGTAAATAAAGTAGATTATAAAGATATTTGGAAATTATGGTATTGTTTTAGTCTTAATAAAAGTCAAGTAGTGTATGTGGTGTAATAGTTGTATATAATGAAAATACGTTTTAACTGGAAGAGTTGTGTGGTTGAAGTAGTTTAAGAATGTGTTAAAGGAGACATTGTAATCGTGTGATGAATTTATATTATCCAAATGAAATTTTAAAAAAAGCAGCAATATGTTTATCTAATTAAAAGTCTTCTCTAATTACAAAGAACCGTTACAAATTTTTATAAATATCTGTCTTTGAAGAACAAAGATTCCTTTAGGGATGTTTATTAAGCTTGGGAGCTTTAGAGAAGCTGAGCTCTCATATGTACAAGTTGTATGGCTTTTTCTTTCCAGTACAGGAGTTAGCTCTTTATAAGTTATTTAATATCAACTAATAATTTAAGTAATTGTTTGTACTTTCTAGATACTACACGGCAATGAAAATTCATTAAATTATTAAGGTTTTAAAAGGTGGGGGCAAGATTATTAAAGTGATTTTAAAAGGAATCGTCCTAAGATCGATGAGTGTCACAGGACAAATATTACTTTGTACACTGCTATTGTTAAATTATATATTATTCGCTAGAGAGCTGGAGTCTAAGAGATATGGATTGGATCAATGGAGTAAAAACTAGAGGGAGATTGATTTGCGTTAACCAGGTTCAGAGTGGAAAGGAAAGACAAGTAAATCAATGCGAATTGACAAGCACCCCATACGATTAGGTTTACAAGGGCACACACAAATGCAAATACACACATGAATATATATGTGTGTGCGCGCGCTTACATACATAACACAGGCATATACAAATGCAAACATACATATAAACATATTTGCAGAGAAAGAGTATGAGGGACAAAAGGAGAGACTGATATATACACAGATATAGTGGCATACGTACAAAAATGTGTGTGTATATACACATACATACATACACACATAAATACATAGATACATATATATATATATATATATATATATATATATATATATATATTTATATATATATATATATATGTATGTATGTATGTGTGTGTTTATATAAATGTATGTAATATGCGCCTGTACGCACACACACAGACATACACACAGCATACACACACACACGCGCACAAACACGCGCGCGTGAACATGCTCACCTATATTAGGTATATCTAATCAAATGATGAAGTGATCCATAATTCGAAGAATGACTCATAACTCAATACATCCAGTATAATTTTGTTCATAACAATATCATGCATGTTATAACACGCTTATATAATAGACAAGTCGTCTGGAGATCTGAATTAGTACATTCAGTTTCATCATTCCAGTTGTTAAAGAGAGAAATATTAAGGGAAAATGGGATCATTGATCGAGAAGCAAACATGAAAGAGATGAAGCAAGGCAATGTAGAGAGTAGGTGGACTATTATCAATAGATATATAGAAGGCCTTCTTTTGTAGTAAAAAAAAAACTGTAAGCAAGAGAATATATCAAAATGGAGAGTAGAAATTTCAAAGGAAAAATGTGGGAGGAGATATTTACAACATTTGGGAACACCCTATTTATACCGTCTACTCTTGATAGCATTTTATTCTCATCCTTTGTTTTATATGCTCCCTCATTCGTAGCTTCCCTTTGCACACAGACACGCGCACACATATAAATGAAATTCACATGTATAAATTTATATTAACGGTAGTATATACATATATTTATATTATGTATTGACACACACATAATGCATATTCACATTCACACGCCCAAAAGCACGTACAAGCAGACACATGCACGCAAATTCATACTCACACAGACACATACAATGCGCCAGAACTTCAAGCATTTAATCATGATGAAATTTATAATATATCTATATGTGTGCACGTGTGTGTGCATGTGTATGTATGTGTGTGTACGCGCGCGCAACCGTGTGTCTGTGTGTGTGTGTGTGTGTGTGTGTGTGTGTGTGTGTGTGTATGTGAGTGTGTGTGTGTTTGTGCGTTGTGCGGTTGCATATGTGCAATTTATCGGAAGTTCAGTCTTTACAAATTATTATTCCTCGTCGCCGATCTTCGAGCAATTTTGAAAAATAGAACATAAAATTGAAATATATAGGGCATAAGCTTTTGTAAATGCCGCCAGAAACACAGAAACATTTAATTTAAAGAAATTATCGAAGGTATAATTTTGGCTAAGCTATAGACTTGAATCATTGTTTGGAAAATTGAAACTGGTAATACTTGGCAAAAATAAGATAATACTGTCGGTATGAATGCTTTGTTACTAAGTCATATGATGCACTCGCATAAAAAATAAATATTAAAAAATGTACGGAAGTATATGTGAAATAATAATACCATATGTATATATATATATATATATATATATATATATATATATATATATATATATATATATATATATATATATATATATCAATGAAAAACAACAAATTCAGTGCATGGCAAATAAATCGTAATGGTTAAGAACGTTTAATCCCTAAAATGCAGTGAAAATAATTAACAGTATTTGTCATTGGAAAGCTTTAATCAATGACGCTAAATCCGAATTCAACAATCTACTGTTTCGGATCTTATATTAGCTTGACGGAAAACTCCTTTCTAACTTTATTTCAACTTATTTTATCAACTTATTCACACATTTAAGAAATCTGAAAGAATATATGGACACAGCTTTTTCCATAACTATTTTGTGCTTGAAAAAGCAAAATGTGATGCATTTAAAATCCAATGGTTGATTATCAGTCACGTCTCGGCTTAGGGACATGGTAGTTTCCGTTTCAATCTGCATCGAAAACATTGTTTATATGAGAAATTATTGATCTTATTTCAATAACACAAAGGATTAAACGAGCGTTCAGAGAAGCTTGGTTATTGCAGACATTCTTAGAAATACCTACGTCATATTATCCAAATGGTTAAAATTAAACAGCCCAAATTATAATTGAAAATCACTCGATAATATTTGTTTCACCATTTTATTAATTTCCACTTTTTAGAAATACGCCATACATAAGCATTACGACTACTTTCTTTTTCTGTTAGGTTAACTGGATTAAATTTATCAGTAGTGCTCGCGATTGCAAAGGTATAACACATATATGTATGTGCACGTGTGTATAAGTATGCATGTTCCTATCAATATATGAGTGGGTATACATATATATATGTATATATTTGTGTGTATGTTCACGTGTGTGTGCGCATGAGCGTGTGTTTGCGTGTGTGTATATGTTGTCTGAAATGGTACACAAATTTCATATATTGCAAAATGTAGGTGGTCAGAATGTTAGATAATTATTTATTGAATGCTTTCATTTTGTTTAAGAGATTCATCAGGAAGGATTTTTTACAGAAACGTTATGCCTATTATAAATATATGCACATGTAAGTTAATTGATAAAATCTAGAGTTGAATTGGGAAGAGAATGTTCTTTGTGTTTTGAATCTAAATGTGCCTATATATGTGTGCGTATATGTGTCAATTTGTGCGTATATGTTTGTATGGTGGAATTTTGGAGGCTTGGTTAGAGGGAGAATAAACAAAAAAAAAAAAAAAGAAAGAAAGGTAGGAAGAACTAGAGAAGCCCAGAAAGAAAAAAAAAACAGAAAGTAAAAAAGAAAGGGGTACTTTACCTGATATAGTTGAAATTGCATTGTTTGGTCACGCAATTTCAACCATCTCAGAAAAATGCCTCTTTCTCTCTTTTTCGTTTCTTTTCTCTTTCTTCCTGTCCTTTTTCATTCATTTTTTTCGTCTTCCTTTGTTCTCTCTCTAACCAAGCCAATGAAAATTCGCAATACACACATACTTACTCACACATACAAATACACACACATATACACACACACATATTTATGCACACATACAGATTTAAAATAACAAAGAAGATTCTCTTCCCAAATCAACTCCAGATTTTTTCAACTAATTCGCAAATATAGATAAAAGGTATAGATTTTCTGTAAAACAAATCATTCCTAATTAATCTCTGAAACCAGATGAAAGCGATAAAAAAAAATAATTATACAAAATTCTGGCTAAACCATTTAATATATGTATGAATGTACTCGCATAATATACCGATCGATGCACAGAAAGATTTCCTTCTGTTTGTGTAGCAAGAATATTGAGTCTTGCCTTATGCGTGTGAAAGAGTGTTGATAGAAGAACTACATACGCATGAAAAACTTGGGTGGCAAATGCTTGTGCTACATTGATATAGAACTTGTCGACTTTCTTAATCCGTTAACGTGAAAGCAATATCTGTCGTAATGGTCAGGTATTACTAAGATCACAGGTTTTTATATACGACTATCTATTATGCGCAACTAGAAATGCATGTAAAATACGCGTGTATATGCATATATAAAATTATAAGATAACCTTAATTCCTCGGAATACGCATAAACCACCCTCCTCACCAGACAAACGACGGCCCAGCAGGTTAACCTAGCTTACATGATTACTCGTATCAAGTTGTACGTTTTCAGACTTTGATCTATGACTGATGATATATCCATTCACCCATATATACATACATTCATGCCTATATACATACGTATATGTTCGTCGATTATATATATATATATATATATATATATATATATATATATATATATACATATCTATAGTAATATACATCCATATATATGCATACATGGCTATCCCTTTATACACACACATACACACAGACATACACAGACACACGTGCACACACACACACACACACACGCACACACACACACACACACACACACACACACACACACACACACACACACACACACACACACACACACACACACACATTTCTAACAATGTTTGCAGTACCAAAGCTTCTCGGAAAGTTCATTTGCGTTGTTGAAATAATGGAAATAATTTCTCATGTAAGCAATATACATGGATGTGCGCGCGCGTAAAGGAGGCATGTACATATATATATATATATATATATATATATATATATATATATATATATATATATATACATACATACACATATCAACTCATCGATATGTGTGCGTATTAATTCAGGTGTCACAAGATTTCAGGGGACAATTTAAATTCAATAGCTATGCACACGATATAGCTATTTTTAAAATAGTCAAACTTTTGCCTTGCAGTGAAAATTAAGCAGTAGAGGTTTTATGTCTCGGTTGCTAGAAAATGTAGGTTCTGTTAGACTGCCTTTTAGCCTTCATTTCTTTTTAAAACTTACATGTAAGACGAACATTTAATATTCTTAGAAGTTAATCTATTTTGGGAATTTTCAGATTTTTCGAAATTTATTAGATACTGTCCTACTTTTCTTCGCATGCAGCGCTCTGGCATATCCAATTTGTGTACTTTTGACAGCGATGTCAAAATTGAATTTGTATTGCTAATGGCCTTACATGTGTGCCTGCATGACTGATGTGTGCACATATGTGTATGCATATTTTATTTACATTTGGCATTTACTTCACGACTTTAGTTTGAAACACTTCATGCAAGAGATATTACAATTCGGGATGTTTTATTTTATAACTTCCCTTGTGTTTATACTCGTATGCACCTGTTGACTAGTTTGTTTTATATGCCCATGGATTGGCTCTTATTTTTTGTCCTCTAAATTAGCTGCTATATTTCTTTGTATGTAGCCGAAAGTTAATTTTCATTAGGGCCATGTTTAAATGCAGACATTCTGTTTGTTGCTTTATGTTTGCTGTATTTAAGGGCAATTTGTATCGTTATGATTTTATTTGTTGAATTTATCTGTTAATTGCATTTTAGGTATTTTTAACTTACTTTCATTAGAAGATAATTGATTATGGAAAATGAGGATGATATTTTTTTTTTTTGTATTGTAGATCAGGAATACAAAATTATAAAACGCACCATAAATCACCAAACAAATATCATGCCAAAGTACACGCAAAACACACCTGCAAACTCATGCAAGTGCCCCGAAACAAGAGCATGCCCTCTACGTGAAAACCGCCTAAAGACGGACAAAGTCTGCAAAGCAGCAATATCACAAGAATTACAAATGGAAAGAAAAAAAAATTCATCAGCGCTACAAGCGGGATATTTCATAGATAGACACACGCAACACACGCACATATTCCAGGATATGAAGAGAATAAACGCTACATCTGTCTGAACGTATCTGAGAGTTAAAACAAAATGATGTAATCGCCAAAATAAAATGGAAAATAACTGGCTGAGCAACATCATGCATAAGTAGTTCCGCATTACGCCCTTTGTGCATCACAGAAGAACACGACATAATGATACAAAACAATTTCAATCCTTATGTAGATGTAGCTTATAGGTCTGCCTGATTTGCATATAATACATTAGTCAGCACGTTGCTTATTAAATGTATATATATATATATATATATATATATATATATATATATATATATATATATATATATATATATATATATATATATATATATATATATATATATATATATATATATGTATGTATGTATGTATATATATATATATATATATATATATATATATATATATATATATATATATATATATATATATATATATGTATACATATATATACATAGACGTATATATACATAGACGTATATATACATATACATATGTATATATATATATATATATATGATAGATAGATAGATAGATAGATAGATAGATAGATATGGTGAGTGACAAAGAGAAAGAGAGAGAGGGAGAGAGTTATTTTTCAGATCTAAACCTAAGGGTGCATCTTTTCTGATGAGATGACTATCATTCCCAAAACAGGTCTCTAAGATGTTTTTCTGTTGTTTTACCTTTTTATCATCTTCAATAGTCACAGTTGATTCCGAATGAATAACTTTAAACTTATTGATATTAAACGTATCAGATTATTTGATTATACTGTTCTCTCTATAAAAAACTATGCTATTTCATTACCTTCAGGACCGATCACCGAACTTAATGAAAGTCAGATACTGCTATATAAAGTAATTAAGATGCTTAGTTCGTCCCATAAGGGAGCAATTTCCCCTACTTTGATGAGTATAAGTATTCTTAGTTACATTCTTTACGTAGATGAAATATAATGTTTCAAGACATAGCTTTAGAAAATATGTGTTTGAAACAATCGTAAGTTTATCTCCATTCTTCATTTATCAGGTATGCTTGCGATCTCTTTATGTACATGTACTAACTCTATATATATGGTGTGTTTATGTGAGCATATGTATATAAGTATATAGTAACATTTAAAGGACTAAATATGTTACCGTTTTTGTTTTAAACAGGTTTTTTATTGCCATTTGTTCATAAGAACATTACGTTTTTTTTTTTAATTCAATTTGTTACACTTGAAAAAATTTGATCAAATTGAACCACATAACAATTAATATTCTGACATATAATCAATATGTGCGTCCGTGTGTGTGTGTTTGCTTGTGCGTACACATATATAAATATACAGATGTATCGATACGTAAAGTTTGAGTAAGATATTATTCCTTAACGAATAATAAAATGGAAATAAAATTAGAGGGTACGGAGAAAGACGAGGTGTAAAAAAAGAGGAACGGTGCAGAAAACAAACAAGATAGGAAAGGATACAAAAGAAATGAAAGGATGTACAAAGCAAAGAAATGTAATTGTATAACATGGTAAGAACGATATAGAACAAAATAAAGTAGATGGATGGGTAAGAAGGGTATCATTGAATTGCATTTTGGCGTGTCGTAAATTATATAAATTTAACGTTAAAAGGGAATATACGTACAACGAAGAATTAAAATTAATTAGAAGAATGAAACTTCAAGCTTTACCTAACGGAAAACATAATGATATAAGAATATGCCTCACTGAGAACCTCAAGCAAGATGAAAATATGTCAGTTGCTTTCACTAGTTGATTTCAAGACCATATACACTCCTTAATGTATTGTCTGTATTTTTGAAAAATTGGGATTGGGTGATATTGTTAGAAGTATGCGCATTAGGTATTTTCAAATTTTCAATAAAACTACAGCGAAGTTTGCAAAGATACTCCCATACTTATCAAAAATAGTCCACTCACTGTTACATATGTGAGACATTAACGCATATGTAGTTAACATGCTGAAAGCTCTCCAGGGTTATTTTCACTTAGCTCTGTTCATAATATTCATAACCATTAATCATTAGTGTCTCTCTCTATTTAATGAACATTCCCAATAGAGATGAATATGATATGCTGAGCAAATTAAACAACATCAAAGCATTTTCAGCATGGATTTCAAGAAAGTTATATTGGTAAGAAGGGTGTCATTGGAAAAAAAAAACGGCAGGCTTTGCTGAGCTAAAATACTAGGATATACAGATAAACATTTTTACAGAAAATTTGCAATTGACATACTTTGAAAGTCTTTATACATATACACGGTGCATAAATAAGATGTAAGAAAATAGCACAACCTAGCACGGAGGTAGGCTGATCATGCAGAGATGATGGCATATGCTTACTAAATGGTTATTAGGTTATTACAGCCATTAGACTATAATACTATATAAACAATAATAATAATATACCAATTCTATTACCTAATATATATATATATATATATATATATATATATATATATATATATATATATATATATATATATTATATATATATATATATATATATATATATATATATATATATATATATATATATATATATATATATATATATATAAATCCATACATACATATGTATGTGTGTTGAAGTTATAAATTTGAAATTATCTTCTTAGTAACAAGTTCTTTAGCAAAGAAACTTTGCTATATATTTTTTACTTCGTGTGGTATTTTATTAGTTGACAACAGGAAGGGATTAGATTTTTCTGACTTCAGAATGCTGAATTCGTAACTTACTGTAAAACGAATGGAACAAGGTTGTATGATACACGTAGTTTGAGGTGGAGGATTATGATTAAGAACAAAACTTTTAAACACTTGTTTAAAGTTAAACAAATATCATTTGTTTTATATGCTCTAATACTTTTTCACCAATAAAATATCTTTCTCTCAATAACAAACTACAGCAAAATGAACAAAATGATGGAAACTGGGCATGCCTGAAATTACCTTGTTTGTAACGCAGTGTTAAAATCTTGAAGCTTACAACTGGCATGGAAGCAACAATTTATGGTGATCAAAATTTAGGATTATTTGCTCACCAGTTGCCACAGCTTGGTGAAAGAACAAGTTTCTATGGATTCCAAAAACAAAGATCTTTTATCAACAATCATTACTGTTCCAGCGTGTTCATGAATTAATAGGAAAACTATATTTAATAATTTATTGCTACAAAGACTTTATTTGGATGTGTGAAAAAGCAGTATTAGACTTAGATTTAGGTTTGTCATGAGGTCTAAGACACACAAATCCAAAACCTCATTTGGGTTTCATGGCGTATAAGTTATTATGATTACAATACTGCTCTCATAACAGAACGCCGAGCTATCGCAGGAAAAACGTTCCAGCTATTGCTGATATGTATTTACATTTAGTGTGGAACAACATGAACAGAGGAGTTTTGCTTTAAAACACAATGCACTCCCGTTCCAGGAATCCCCACCCCGATTTTATGAACGTGAGTACAGCACGTTAAACAATAAGCCACATACCTTGACATAAAAAAGAATTTGATGCTAGAACAATATCACATTTAAATTTAGCAGCCAAAATCTTACTCGAAGAGAATCAATTCAAATTATTATCGATCAAAATGAAGTTGCTAACTAAGCCATCTTTAATGTCATAATTAGCGAAAGCGAAACCGGTCGACAAACACAATATAAGATATATTTCAAATTATACTAAAACTATGTAAAGTGTGTGCATTTTCTTTCTTTAATTTCTTATATATATATATATTACAACTCACCACGCGGGGATGATCGAAATTCCTCCCTTTCTGTTTTATATATATATATATATATATATATATGTGTGTGTGTGTGTGTGTGTGTGTGTGTGTTTGTGTGTGTGTGTGTGTGCATACACACCATTTAGATATATATTTGAAATAATAATAGAAGACAAACTCAGAGATATTTCAAATTTACAATTCCTACATTTGTTTCAGTAATCCTTCCGTAAGAATTTTAAAAGCAGTTACATAATTATATGATATTTATGTGGGACGTAAGAAAATTATCAAGGATGTTTGAAATATGCTTTAAAAAATTAAAACGGCTTGTATATAGAGAAGAATTAAAAAAGAAAGGATAAAAAGGAGAAAACAAAATTTAAAAGATAAAATGGAGCAGAGAAGACACAAAAGTAACAAGGGGAAAAAAGAAATTAAAAAAAAGATAAAATTAAAGGTTGAAATAAAAATTAAAATAATAACGGCAATAACAACAAAAATAAACAGTTAAGAATGCAATTTCTCTAGTCGGTAACTGAAAAAATAATAACTATAACTGTAGCTCATTCTAGTATTGTAACTACATGGTTATCGTTAGATTTAACTATCGTATACAACTAATCCTTACTACTGCCATAAATCATTATGATATACCCTGATACTAGAAGACTTAGGAAAAACATCTATAAATCATTTAGAAGTTATAGCTTTCCTATTACTCTTGAAAAATGTATAAGAAATTTTTAATCACCTAGGTGGATCACAGAATCTAAGTTTTGGTTGATATTATTCTATTCAGTTCTATATTTAAGAGATGAGGAATTATGTACATTATTTATATTATTTACATTTGACGGATATTTGTCCCCATCTTGTTTGTTGTTAACACAACGTTTCGGCTGATATACCCTCCAGCCTTCATCAAGTGTTTGGGGGAGATTTCGAACCTGGGTTCTCATTCCTAAGGTACTTTTCGATGTTATTATTATTATTATTATTATTATTATTATTATTATTATTATTATTATTATTATTATTATTATTATTCAGGTTACTGCCTGGAATCGAATTCGGAATCTTGGGGTTAGTATTTGGCTTTAAGATTAACACCACTAAAACCAATCCTATGGCTGCGATATGTTGATGACACCTTTATTCTCTGGCCCCACCAGGAAGATGTCCAAGTGCTGTTAGATCATCTGAACTCAATAAAGCCATCCATACAGTTTACAATCGAAAAGGAAAAAGACAATTAGCTAGCATACCTGGACGTATTAATAATACGCACAAAGTATGGATTCAGGACATCCGTATACCACAAGTCGACCTTCACTGGATGATACCTTAACTTCAATTCCCACCATCTATACAGTGTAAAGAGAGGAATTGCTCAGTGCCTAAAACATCGAGCAAAAAATATAAGTAGCGATACCCACCACGAAGAAATGATCAAGCTCAGTAACAATCTATTAAGCAACAGCTACCCCAACAGCATACTATCTACTCCAATTACGAAGAAAAGAGAGGATGCAACCAATAAAGTGTCTACAGTCTGTCTACCCTATGTGAAAGGCCTCTCTGAAAAGATACAAAAGATATGCGGCCAATATGACATCGGGACAGTATTCAAGAGTAATACAACACTTCGCAAGTATCTCCTTCGGGTAAAACCACCAATACAAGAGAATATGACCAAAAACTGCGTGTACTTCATCCCATGCAGCTGTGGTAGGTTATACTAAGGCGAAACATGTCGCCCCCTCAAAATAAGAGTAGAGGAACATCGCAAAGCTATGACACGAGAAGATATTGATAAATCGGGTATAGCTGATCATATATGGAAAAATGGAGACCACCTGCCCTTGTGGGATGAAGTTAAAATAATAGACAGAGAATATCACTGGACAATACGAAAACTAAAAGAAGCAGCACATATGCTAGGACACAACAACCTCCTAAGCAGACCAAGTGCAGACAAGAATAGCGTATGGGAACCTATGGCGTAGTGGTTAAGAGCGCGGGATACTACCCCCAAGATTCCGAGTTCGATTCCAGGCAGTGACCTGAATAATGATAACAATAATAATAATAATAATAATAATAATAATAATAATAATAATAATAATAATAATAATAGTAATAACATCGAAAAATACCTTAGGAATGAGAACCCACGTTCGAAATCTTTGTCCTCATCAAGATATCTGATGAGGACAAAGATCCGTCCAATGTAAATAATGTAAATAGTGTATATTATTCTATTCATAGACTAAAATGAGATTGAATTATATTCATAACAAATCTACTCATCTTAAATTTAATAATGAATGTTCTAGTTAGGAACATCCAATAGATTCTAAAACAAGAGAATTTTAATTGCTAATGTGACTGTTATAACCAAGCTTTGATAAGAAGTGATGCTAAGAAGAAAATTACTCATATAATAACACCACACATATTACCTCTATACATAATAGGTGCACTGAGTAATGCCCCTACTGAAATTTATAAAGGCACTTAAATATGCCAAGAAACATTTTACCACTACAAGCAAACTGGTTAACATAATATTCAAAAATATAATGACTGGTCGATCAAGTGGAAATTTGAATAATTTCATACTTAATTTGCCAATGCATCTGGTAAGATCACTAATAAATTTTTAAAAACCATCGCTAAGCAGGAAGATACACACCGTGAACGTTTAGGAACACCCGACAAAAATATTAATATGGAATAAATTGTAAAATGGTACATGTAGAAATAGAATAAGTGTTATGAACTCTAATAGAAATAAAACTGTTACTAGATCTAACCATGTAGCAAAATGTGAAAAAATGCACACTCTTCAATATTTGTCTTATACAGGGTGTCCACAAAATCTGGGTACATGGGGATTAACGCATATTTTAAGAAATTATTATTTCTTATATTTAATTGTTTATGTTATGATTTTATTTACTCCATGTACCCAGACCTTGTGGACACCTTGTAGAATAAAATCATTAATCTGGTGTAATTATCGTTGTAAGGGACTAAATACATAATTCAAAAGTATTCTCTAGTGTTCTTGAGACAACTTTCTCCAACGGCACAAATACGACTTGCATCATAAAAGTTTCATCCTCCACTCACTCAAACATTGTTGCCATAGTAATAGTGGCAAATTGAATAGGAGTGGTAATATTAATTTTGCAAAGCTATCAACTTCAGGCTTAGGATCTAAAACGATAATAGAATTAATAGGGTACTCTTCGATACCCTGTAATCCTATTAAGAGCTGATCTGCCTACAGCGATAGAAAACTTAAGTGATCAGAGTAATAATTGCTCAATTGCTGTTTGTAATAGTGATAGTAATAATATTGAAAATGTAAGTAATATTTCGTCCAGGTGTCTGAAATCTAAACAAGTATTGGAATTACATTTTTGCCTAGTAAATTGCAATCAATGCAATAAGGAGGGTGCAGATGTAACTCCAGGGTAACTGATGCGTATCCGCTAAATGGAAGTTGAAATATTGTGTGCCATATGTACAGATACATAATGCTCGCAAATATTACAAAGGATGTGTAATTTTTTTCTTTTAAAGAAACCTCTAACTTTAAAACTCAATCTCTCATGCAGAATATATATTTGATCTAAAATCTAAAGGCAAATTTTATGAGATAGAACGGAATGTTATGAATTCAACCAAATATACCACGAAGATAGACAAGACTGTCTTTTATGTAGGCATAAAGTTCTAAAGATTTTAAGGGCAGGCCGAAATCTTTTAAGCTTAAAGAATGAAACTGTAAGTCAATGCAAAACGTACTTGGAATTTGAAATAATATATAATACAAAGAAGGTTTGATGATGATGATGACGAAGACGACGACAATGACGATGATCATTATCATGATAATAATAACAATAGCGATTACAATGGTATGGGAGAGTGTCTGTATGAATTATATTAAATACAATTTCCAGCTGTATAAGCGTGTTATTACTGTCTTTCGTTATTTTCTCCAATTTCTTCACTTTCCTCTCCACTATTCATTCTTCTTTATATAAGAGATGTTTTATTTTTTAGCAAATCATATTTAAAATGTCTTTGCTAGCAGGATTCTCGCATCCTGTACTATTATATAACTAAATTTATTATGTTATGTAGGAATTATTTAAATATTTGTAGGAATTGAATATTTGAATTATGAATTTTGTTGTTCTTTCAAATGTGTTTTGCCCTCTTCATTCATAATAGACTATTTTACGGTGTATGCAACATTGTACATAGAAATGCTTTCAACATGAATTTTCGGAGACTAACTGCAATATTTATGGTTACTTCTTATGGTTATTTATGGTTACGTACGTATGTATGTATGCATGTATATATGTATGTGTACGTAAGTATATATGTATGCGTGTATGTACGTAGATAGTTTATTCATACTGAATATTCATCGCAGTTCGAATTTTCACCTGGCCACCGGGTGAGATCTGTTACAACACAGTTTGTTGGCATATGTATATTGTATTCATTGGAGTGAATGTGGTCTTTTGGTTGTGTCTGATGATTGATATTTTTGCGTTTGCTGATTGGTTCTTAATTTTTCTGGGCAGTCATAGGTTATTTTTGTAGGGCGCTATATATTTTTCGTGTATAAGTTTATAACGTGCGTATTTTTAATAAAAATTGTTGGTTTAGAATTACTGTTTGGTTGAATATATGCTTTTTGGTCAAGTCTGTTTGGGTATGCATGATATTATGTTCTAAATATTGATGTCATTTTAGTATGGATTTGCTGAAAAGAACGTTGTTTCGTTAAAAAATTAGGGGATTTTAATAACTCGTTTCTATGTGGACCGTGTAATTTTAACTGTAAACGAATTTAAAGATACAGTTACCAATTGAATAAGTTTTGATGTAAGCAGTAATCGTGGCTTAATGATTTCATTAATGTGTTTAGAAATCTGCTTTGGTTAAAAAATGAAGTATTCTTTATGACATGGATTGTTTGGTATGACTCGCAAAGATTGTTTATCTCATAGGAGTATATGCGTTTTGTTTAATAATAAGTACTTGGGTTACATCGTATGTGTGTGCATGTGTGTTCTGGTCAAAGCTTGTTTTCTATGATTTCGAACCTTGAATGAATATTTCTTTACAAGTTTGTGTCATAATTAAGTGACTTTAACCAATTTCTCTGTAATTTTCTTTTCATGAAGAATGCAGGACTTTATGTGGATAGAAAGGGAAAAGTGTGCACAGTAGTTTTTATTAAAATACTTCAGGCTTTCAAGATGAGAGGTCTTAGAATGTGTGGTGGTGAAAGAGAAAAGTCGGTTAAGCCTGTAGTCTTTAAATAAAAGTTGCTTGATTAAAGGTTTTATAAGAACTGGAGATATGGAGGAACTCATTGCAATTGTGCTGTGTAAAAGTTTTGGATTTGAATATATGGAAAATTATATGAAGTTTTTCAAAACAACTATGTAAATTTACGGTTGGGTATAAAATTTCAGATAAATGGGTTGAATGATCATTTACGCCCAGGAAATATTACATACAATAAAGAGAAAATAGTGTGCAGCTTAGTCAATTTTGCAGGCTAATTAGATATTTATAAATGTCATAAAGAGCAAAAGAAAATAGAAAAATGACAGAATCTGAAATACGAACTTCAGAGAACATGGCATTGCTTTAAAATTATTTCCATCTCAATTGCAATAATAGTATTAAAGATCCGGTCCGGTGAGATGTGAAATTTGACAAGGTTACCATGGATATATGGTAGTGGTGTTGTAGCCGTTTGCTACCTCTACCCAAATCTTAAAGCATAGCTTTCACTCGATCCATTCTTGGACGTAATTTACCACACCGCTCTTCTACTTAGATACTAAGGCAAAACCAAACCCCGCGCAATTTAACCTTTCTGTTTGTCCAGCATTCCACAACGCTGTGGGACTACCTTCCTGGGTCAGATCCACCGACATTTCCTCGTTAACTTTTGCTCTTGTCACCATCTCTTAGACACTTAGGATGGTACTTATCATCTCAATGTCCTTGGTGTCCGATACTATGACGGTGATATCTTTCGTATATGCAGACGCAAATCTTCCGCAACCTACTTTGCGAATGATGCTCCGCAATGACTCCAAATTCTGTAGTAATGATTCAAAAGTCGACCACAAACAGAAAGGACAAGAGACAAACTTGACGGACGGAGTACATGATACTGAAAGTTTCCATAGGTGACCATTCACTCTGACCATCTAGCAGTTATCACTGTACATTGAGGTGATCCTACCGCTGAAAATGAGGCCGAAATCGGCTGCCATTGGAACAACCACCGAGTATTGGTGGTCGACCCTATTGAAGGCTTTCGATTAATCTAATTTCTTCAAGGTCCTATCTATACCAACTTCCTAACACACACTTTTCTATGGTGTATCGCATGAGAAAAAGGTTGTCATGACGAGATCTGTAAGGGATAGCGCGTGCTTGCACATCACCAAGAAGATTACCGACAACTTCTTCACTAACAGCTGGGCTTTGTAGAGTTATGGGCTGAAAATGAACTGCAGAGCTATGGGAAGTCTTCCTTGTTCGGATCCTTTCTCAGCAGTATAATTGTTCCTTATTGCACAGAACAAGAGATTCTTCCGTTCTGCAGATAGTTGCGGTAGATGCTTACCAAGAGGGTGTAAAGAAGTTTGGCATATGTAGATTAAGCTGGAATAGTAGGCCTTCCAAACCATGATATTTCCTCTTTGTGCAGATAGGCTCACTTCCTATGTTCCTGTGGCTGCTATCAGCTTTTTAACAACGTTCCGACTTCCTCACCGCCAGTCATGGTAGGCTGTCGAGATAGGCATCGAAGTCCAATCTTCTCTCGACCCTGCTACTCACCTCGAAAGGTTGAGCAAAATACTACTAAAAAGACGCATACATCTGCTTGGAATCGAGTAGCAAGTGTACATCATGGCTCGCCAAAGACCGAATTGTGACTTTGTTGCTACGTTGTGCGTATGTTATTCGCGCCCATCAGACGGCCTTCTTCATGTCTTGTGTTAGTTCACGTTTCTTGACTTTTTCAATGTAGCTTCGAGTTTTGCGCTGAATTGGTCCGGAGTCATTTTTGCTACAAACACATTGTTGCTTCTTCCTTACTAAACCGCAACGATTCTACTCTAATCGCACTATTCAGAACTAAAAGACCATTTGTTGTTGATGAGTTCCCCTGTGAACTCACGCTTAACTTATTTTCTAATATAGTTGTTGTAAGCTTGGTGTACCGGGACATATTTCACTTCCAGTAACTGTATTCACACCAATGAAACCTATCTAGGTCAACAGTATAGATCACAAATTTGTGGTCTATGTACTCAACCACTTTGAACTGATAAAAATAAAAACTGCCGTATCCCTGTCCGTATACAGAAGTCTCTTGGTACGATTTTGATGACCCGATGCAGTAATATGGATTACTAAAATTAAAAAAAATCCAATAGTTAACTGTTAAAGAGCTGGAAACGTCTGAGCTGGTTTGCAAGGCACTTGTACTTTGTTTCTTATAATCTAACCTCACACAATCCATGCGCTTTTGTAAGAAACCGTTCCAATTGCTCACTAACACTTCAATGCAGAAAGTTCCTTACAAAACCTCTAGATGATGGAAGAAATCAAGCTGCCCCACCACTGTTAGAAACGGCTAATAGTCTGAAAGTATGGCTTTCGCTGCTACTCATGTCTAGTACCACAAACTTACCTTTTGGATTCACGAAGGTGCTCTGTGTCGCTAGATCCACACTTTCCCGAAAGAACGCTGCAAATTCAACTCCTTGGAGATGCGTACACCTCATAGCTACGAAAAATGGGTGTGCCTGCTCGTGACACAGAAATTTTCATCTTGTTAGCTACTGCATTTATATATCGTAACCTGAGGTCGTTGAGCAGGGGGGCCTGCTTCCAAGTGACCACAGACCACGAGCTTTCACACTATAAGTCCAAGTAAGACAGAAGAAGGAAAGTGATAAAGGTTCACTTACCTTACTCCTGTGGAGGGACAGGTGTTCCATCCCTACGACTTGTTGTGGATGTTTCCACAAGTTAATCATTGCAAAAGCTTTTGTTAATATTACCTCAGAAGTCTCATACTTCATCGGGAAATTTTTTTAATGTGACATTTTTCTAATTTGTATGTATGTCAGTGTGATATTTGTTAATATCATGTAGTTATCGTGTGTGATACTTGTATGGTGATGGATTTCATTCATTATTATGAGTGTAACCTTTACCGTTGTCTGTTGTGTCATTCTGCTCTTCGAAGTGTTACCGATTCTGTTTTTTTCTTTTCTTTTCCTTTGTCTCAATGGAACTTGATCAAAACTATTAGCAACACTAGCAAATTATGATTATTAGCCGAGCTTTCGTTGCTGCTGTTGTTGCATTCATCGTTGCTGCTGTTGTTGCATTCATCGTTGCTGTTGCGATTGTTTATTACTGATGTAGTTGTAGTGGTTCTATTGTTGCAACTGTAGTTTATTGCTACAGGGTCGGTAGCGGTTGCAATGAATGTTCTTCTCTCCCGGTGGTGATTTTGTTGAGGATGACAGCAGTATGCCCGACACCACTTGCTTTCTTTGATACGTAGTTACTGCTGCTGCTGCTTCTGCTGTTGCTAATGTTGATTGTGTTGTTATTGTTGCTGTTATTACTATTGTTATTGCTACCGTTGTTGCTGCTTCTGTTGCTGTTAACATTGTAGTTGTTGCTACCGACGCTCTGCTGCTATTGCTGATTATTACTACGGCCGAGTGTTGTGCGGTGGCTGATGCTAACTGCGAATGACAGTTCCACTATCAAAATTATCTCTCACCTATCTGTCTTGCTGGCCGGCCAGTAAAGACAATTGTAAGTAGGCATTTTGAAAATCTTTGTCTTGTTTTAAAAAGATTTCCTTTTAAAAGTTTGCCCGTAGGTCGAGTAAAAGAAAGTGTCAACCTGTTCTGTACGGTCTTGGTCGACTTAATAACGAAATAGAAACAATAAAATCAACAAACACAACCCGCTAAAAAAAGAAAACAAGACTCAAACTCATGAACCTTCCAAACATCTGCAGCTACGGTAATGGACAATAACAATAAAAAGAAAACAACAATAATAATGATAATATGAATAACACTACTACTAATAACAATATTAATTATTTCTAATTTAGGCAGAAGGCCAGGTAATTTGAAGAGTGGGGTTAGTTAATAAAATTAGCTCCTGTGCTTGACTGATACTTTATTTTATCGATCCCAGGAAGATGGAGGGGAAAAGCTGACCTCGGAGGAGTTCAGCTCTGAATGTAAGGAGTCGGAAGATATACTGCACATAACGATTCTGCCAATCCATTTGCAAGAATAATTTTTCTACTTAGGCACAAGACAAGGTATTCTAGGGGATACAAATGGTCGATTATATCGAACTCAGCAGCTAATGGGTACAATTTGTACTTTAGTTAAAGCCGACATCGGCGAGATATGAAGTCAGAGCGCTGAGAGCCAAAATAAATACCACAAGGTATTTTGTTCAACGCTCTAAGGACTACCAGTTCACGTCCTAGATCTCAAATATAGGGGAGAAAGCTAGTCGATTATCTCGACTGCAGTTACTGCTACTTCATTTATAAACCCAGAAAAAGTGTATGGTAAACTTGACTTCAGTGAAATTCGAAATCAGGCAATAGAGAACCGGAACAAATGCCATATTGTATTTTGTTCAATGCTCTACTTTTACTGCCAATCCAACATCTTGATATGGCTTTCTAATTTAGACATAAGTCAGCAGTTTTGAGGGAAGGAGATAACTCAATATCATAAACCGCTGTATTTGACACGTACTTTATCAATTTCGAATGGATCAAAGGTAAAGTTTAAACAACCGGAACTACTGCACTGCATTTTGTCCGACGCTCTAACTTTACTGCCAATCTACCACTTTATTAATAATAGTTGCTAGCATATGCACAAAACCAGAAAATTATGAAGTAAGAAAGTACCAGATTACCTCGTCCCCAATGCTTCACTATCGGCTCTTTATTTCATCTCTAAGAAGATGAGGGGCAACATTTACCCCAGCATAGTTTAACGGTTCTGCTAACCCACCACTCTTCAGCATGTAAGTAGTAATGATAATTTCCTTTAAGTCATAACAATATATGCATCATATACTGTACTTAATTGATGTTTTAGCTTATCGATTCAGGAAAGGCAATTGTTTTTGTCGAGAGATATCGTAAAGTTAAGGGAACATGAAAAAGATGTTCCGGAATTAAATCAAACAACGTATTTTGTTAGATGCTCCGTTGATGTCGCCATTTAATATTAATTAATATTGTTATTATTATTGCCATTACTATTATTATTATTATTATTATTATTATTATTATTATTATTATTATTATCATCATTATCATTATCATTATCATTATTATTATTATTATTATTATTATTATTATTCAATTAATTAATTGATCAATTAATTAATTAAACAGACTTCTAAAACTCTGCTAATAGGTTTTGAAATCAATACCAAGTCATGTGATTGCAAAACGTAGTTTCATAAAATTAAGAAGTTCTTAAATATTTTCCATACTTGCAATAATTATCAATTGTACGAAGAGGGGATCAGCTTTTATATAAGTATCTTTGTATGTGTTAATGTTTAAATATCTGTGTATTTGTCCGATTATGTATGAAATTATGACACGATGTTATGAAACGTTGCTTAGTAAAAAAAAAACTTTATGAAAAATATAAGTGGTATCACATGCAAATACAAGCACACACATTTAATCTTTCATATCCAATAGTGGAACAATCTAAGCTAGACACTATAAATTTGTTTTAATTATGTTAATCATAAATATTTGTAATTTAATATTTATATAGTAACTTCGTTATTTAATAAGCTTAATTGAAATGTTAAATGTTTTAGTATTATAATTCATGATTTATCAATTTATGTTTCCGAAAGAAGACCAGAGTTTTGTTATTGGCTGCAATTAATTTTCCAAGGAAACTAATTGGCCTTTGTATTATTATTTCCCCCCTAAATATGATGCACATATTTCAGTCATTTACTTCATTTTGAGGCATTTGTTTTGCCACGTAGTCAATTTAGACTTTCTTCGTATTTAGATTTCTTATATTTCCTGATATTTCTGAGAACGTCGCTCGCTCAATATCTACATTAAAAATGAAGAATAACAAACGTTCCAAACAACTTTGCAGGATATTTTCAGGGTGAACCGACTGAGATAAATTAGTACTAGACAGCGTTTTTTAATCAATGAATATAATGAGAAGTATACAACTTATATATGATCAAAACAATAAATGTTGCACACAAATACCAATGGTATGTTGTTCACGAAACGGAACACTTACATATTACTGCGTTAATTAACTAATTAACCAAATAATTATTACGTGTATATATATATATATATATATATGGTTATAAACTTAAAATTATATCAATGAATTTGAGTAATTAATGCAGTCTAACAATTACAGTTTCTTTGCAAAGAAATTTCACTTCATTCTAAAGTAAACCATAAGTTGCATACTTTTGAAATTCTGCTTACAGCTTAATATTGATTCGAATATGTAATGGGGAAAAAAATTTTGTTTGCAATATTTTCGTCTTAAAGCTATTTACAAGAAACTGATACGAATTGTCAATGATTCTGATGAGTATTTAGTTAAGCTGTCTTTACTACATTTATCTTTGTCGGATTTGATAGAAAATTAAAAATGCAAGTTGCTTTTATTCATGCATGCACTCTTGTTTTGTATCCAACTGGTATCTCTTAAGCAGAAAGTATTTATAAAATATCAAGTAAGTTGCAACGTAATTTACGTTTAAACAATGGCCGAATTTTGATAGTTATAAAATATTTGATGTTTTGATACAAAGCAAGAGAACTAAAGTTAGTGAGTTTTTCATGTAATGAAATCCTGTGTAAAGGAATGTTTGTCATTCTTCAGAAGTGAGTCTTGAAATTAGAATTGTGGGTTAATAGATGAATACAATTAAATATTAATAAATATATAAATATAAAAGGAATACTGGTTAAAATATATTAGAATGATGACAACAGGAAAAATCGAAATGCAAACTTAAGCACTTCTGTTTCTGAAGAAGAATTGCAATAATACATTTATAATCAACTCTGTTTTTAATATTGACATTATTTCAATATCAAAAGGCTTTCCTTTACATAAATCCAAACTACAATATCCATGCTTCAGCTAAACAAAAAGGGGGAGTTTTAATTCAGAAAAAACGGCAAGAAAGCAAGCAAACAAGACAAATAAAAATTCAAGCAAATGAAAAAATAATGCGATATCTAGAGATAACAGCTATAATCAAATAAAATGAACTGAAAAAAATAGTCATAAACGATTGAATCAAACAAAAGTCATTAACTTTATATGAAATTAATTTAACAACATGAATAATACTAAAATTCAAAACGGTACAAACACAACGAAAAATTACAATTTAAAAAATGCTTTATTATGACGCCTACAATATAAAAAAACGTGAAAATGGGATTTGTAATACTTATACTAATAGCTCCGATTCTAAATATATAATGCTCTAAGATAATTATTTTAAATATATATTTAAAATTATAAACTAATATAATACTTTAAATTACGATAAATGTACATAGTTTTTAAAACAACACAACTGCCAAGGCGCTTATAAGATTATACCTAATTAAATCAAATATTTTCCAAGCACATACTGAACTAGATAATTTGTTAATATTGAATTTTCAAATATTTTCATAATTATTAATTTTTGAAATATATATCTATTATTAATAACCAACTCGGATATATATGTATGTATATATATATATATATATATATATATATATATATATATATATATATATATATATATATATATATATATATATATATATATATATATTATATAAATATATATATATATATATATATATACATATATATACATACATACTTACATATATATATATATATATATATATATATATATATATATATATATATATATATATATATATATATATATATATATATATATATATATATATATATACTTAGGTTAGGGACATCCTTTAATACAAATCAACACATATTGATTTGATATCTAATATGGAATCACCATCATGGTTACTGCATCATGAAGAATATGACTGCAGAAATCTAGAAGTGTTATTTTTACAAAGCTATCATATTTTATCGCACACTGCATTTAGGTTTCACTCAAAATCAGTTTAATTAGATTAACCCCCCCCCCCCCCCCACTATTTCTCCACAATTTTACTCAGATATTTTATATTATATTAAATATCTAACTGGACATGGCAAAATATCATTATGATACCTAGTAAAGATTTCTTTCATTTACCTTGGTAAAACTTATTGCTTCTTATACTATTCGACAACGACTGCTTTATTGCACAAGAACTCAGACAAAAGGACTATAATATATTCAAAAACTAACGTATTTAGCTATTTAGCGCATTATTTTATTGTATGACGTATGTAGTAACATCTGTACCAAAGTGTAATTAATAAAGGACGGAATTATCTTCATGACTTATTCCTTATTTTCTTCAGGTACTGTATGTATATACTGTAGACGCATGTGTATTCCGGTATTTACATAGTACACGAACATTTATTGTGATTTAAAACAGATGAGGTGTTTTACTTCAGCTTTTGTCGATATGACATTGTATCATAGCTTTATAACTCATAAAAGAATTCTAGAACGCGTAAGTACGGGCGACAATAAACAGTTCAACCAATTTAAATGCATCTGTAAAATTATATATGGCTTTAGCTACTAAAAACCATGACGGAAGCAATAATGGTATATGGAAATCAATAAACGCCTGTTTTTATATTTGTTTTGCAAGAATTTTGATCAGAAATTGTGCATTGGAACTGATATTGTTATATTTTGAGAAAGTCATATTAAAGCCCTTAAACACATTTACTTTTGTGATCGAGTTATCTGGTTATATTCCCAGAACTTTTCTTTACCTTTTTTTCTATAACATTTAAAATGGCTTTACAGTCTTGCTTTTGATGCTATCAAAAAATGAGCATACTCGCATGTGCGTATGTAAGGTTGGCTTTAGTTAAGTATAATCCTACTGTATCCATATCTTGTATTACTGTGGTGGTGTCGCAAGGGAATTGTGGGGATGCTGATACGCCACCAAAAACTTGCCACAAGTCCATCAATGATTCCTTCTAGTAGTGGGCTGTGGGACGGTCAAAATATCCTCCCTGTGTTCGCTACAATCTCTGGAATCGTAAAGTTGAATATTTTGGATGTGTATAGTTTTTCTGTATAACGCCGTGATAGAATATGGATATTTACTCCTTTTCCTTGCATTTCTAGCAGTTAGGTGTCAGAACAAAGTTTATAGTTGTTGTTGATGTATGCATAACCCTGTGAGTTATTCTTGTTGTTGCTGTTATGCTCTAATTTCCATCTAATTTGTGTTAAAGATTGTTTTTTTCAGTGTCAGGTAGACATTCAAAATTATTGACCTCCTTATTTACGGCATAATTTGGTGGCAATATAAGAACAGTTGCTTCTTCTGTGTTCTCTTGTATTGCACTGTATATCCAGGAAGTAGAAAACACACTGTGGAAAACATCTAGCAGATAGCAAACTTCATTCTTTGAAGCATCAAGCTGGCTTTGCCTTACCTATTTCAACACCTCAACAGAAAAAGAATGTTTTTAAATACCCAACTATAGCTAGAAGTTTTAAAAGGCAAGAAATAGATCCTTCTGCCGTATCGTCTCAAATCATCTTGTCCGCAAGAGTTCTGTTATATCCACAAATACAAAAACAAACACCTTGACAGCATATCAAATAAGGGTGGTTGATGAGGAATGTATCTTATATGTGTCCAGCCAGCAAAGTAGTCTCAGGATTTCGTTTATTGCATGCAATCCTTGGATATAAACAAAGATAGTTGACTAAATCCGAAGGTTTGCAAACAGCGAGCGCTTTTAGAGAACCCAAGAAAAGTATGAAACTAAAATTTACATTGATACAAATAGAATGTGATTCCTGATAGATTCCGGTACAAGTTGAAGAGGAAAAAAAGACTATAGAGAGGAACGAATCTATACCTTGTGTTCTAACAACAAATTCCAGTTATTGATATTTATCCATGCTATCTGTAACTAGAAATGAATTAGCCCATACATTTATAAAAGAACTACATGAAACAAAACTTAGAAACGCAAACCAGGAGAAAGGAGAGGCAGATTCGTCAAGTCACTATTATGTCAACCAAGCCTACCATACAAAAATTGGCCCACAGTATATGTGAGAGATCACAAATCACCAACAGGAACACAATGAAAAGGTGCAATATCTAAACAGTCTATTTGCCTTATAGAAACACAATGATTCATTTAAAAGCTGAAGTAAGATTTCTTTCTCGGCAACAAAAACTCCCAAATGATGGCAGCCTACAGACACCGCAACGAATACACGAAGCAAGTTTGGGTCTCTTCGCGTTTATTAGAATGAATGAACTGAGTCACAGCACCCTCTCAAACACCTCTACAGTAATACAATGTGAGGCAACAACACACAAGTGAGGCAACATTAAAAGCAAGCAAAATAACATAGTCACAAGATTAAATTTAACGAAAACAACACATCTTCAGCTCACATATTTGCCAATCACATGAGACATAAAGGTATGGCATAAAATCAAAATTTGTCAGAGAATTTAAACCTATCTAAAGCACCACAGCAAGAGTGTGAGAAACTGATATTGGTCTCATATTTTGACACAAGGCCAGCATTTTCGTTGGAGGGTTAAGCCGATTACATTGACCCTAGTGTTCAGCTGATACTTATGTTAACGATTCTGAAAGGATGAAAGGTAAAGTCGACCTCGGCAGCTTTTGAGCTATATGTATATATATATATATATATATATATATATATATATATATATATATATATATATATATATATATATATATATATATATATATATATATATATATATATATTATATATTATATATATGTGGTGTGGGAATGCGTTATGTATATAAGGGTGTGCATGTGTGTATGAGTGTTTCTCCCTGAGAAACAATACATACTCCAGTAAGCTCCAGTATCCATCAAGAGGAAAACTGACCTGTCTTATTATTATCCAGAGAAATACGTTCTGTTTTTGAACTTCAAGCCATCGGACGCTGATAAACCTGGAATACCATCTAGAATCCTGCTGGCTTAGGTACATTAGACAGATTACAGTTTACTATCACTCGGTAGCCATGCTTGTCAGGCAGTTATATATAAATTGACACTATCAAGGTGGCTACCTCACCGCGTGATCGATACTGAAATGTCACACCCTAAAAGGTTTCGACTAACTAACGCAAACATATTCTCTACTTCTCTACTCTATCACTCGGAACAAACAAAGACAAAAATATTGTCGCTAAGATTGACCACCCTAGTTACCTGAGATAACAATCTGACACAAACCGATGTGTGTATGTAAATTTGTATACAAATAATTTTCTCTCAGTCTTTTGGATTTCTCTTCAATGTCAATGGAGTAAAAAGAACAGGCTCATTTATTAGGCAGCAGCTATGGGGTAAACTAACTGTATGTGTGTATGTATGTATGTATGTATGTATGTATGTATGTATGTATGTATGTATGTATGTATGTATGTATGGTCTCTTCTGTTTTTAATTATTTAAATTCTTCTTCTGGAGATGGAGCAGCTGGGCTCCAGCAAAGATACAAAACTCCATCGTTAGTATTAACGAAAACCATGTCACATTTTAAACTTCAGAAAACCCTTGCATATTTTTACTTTTCCACTTACAAATTGGATATGCAATGTACGTGTTATTCGGGTTCCGTTTGTGAAAATCCAAGCATATCCAGGCTATCAGATGGACACTTACTTACAAAATCAAGTGCATTATTTATATTGGTATATGAAACTTTGTAATCTGGATATAGAAGTTTGACATTCGTTAACTCTATCCTGACAATTCTTTGTTTTACAACACTGAAGAATTACATCATCACTTTTCGAAAAACAATTAATAGTGTCTGGTTATATTGTGAGTTTTCCCTTGTAAATCAATTTTTGTAAACCCATGGATAGATCAAAATCGCAATTGTAGCAGTCACGTGTCTAAGATAGGCTTCGTTTTATGCTAATATTAGTGTATGTATGTATGTATGTGTGTAGTATGTATGTATGTATGTATGCATGTGTGTATGTATGTGTATATGTATGTGTGTGTATGTGTGAGTATGCGTGTGTGTTTGTATGTATGAACCCATGGATAGATCAAAACTTCGTGTTGTTTATGAATATGAGTTCCGTCGTGGAACCAATGTATCCCAGACAGCGAATGAGCGCACTGTACGCCTGGTGACTTTACTTTTTGTTGTGCCGACGCCCCAAGCGAAGACGTAGGACCTCCCAAGACATATAAATAGAGGTAGTCTAGCCGTTGATAGAGGAGTTGAGTGTAGCGATTGTGTAGCTGACGAGGAGCAGTTGAGTAGCAGTCAAGTAGAGATCATCCGAAGGTGCTAGAGACATAACACTCTTGAAAATCAGACCCGTGGAAGACCTGAGACCATGGTGGATAATGATGAGTTAGAAACTGTAGTGGAACCGGATACATCTCAAACTACACGTGAGATAGTAGCAAGGTTCGATGTTTCGATTCCATCAGAAACAAATCGACAAGGTAAAGAAGCTGGACAAGTGGATACCACACAAAATGAAAGAGTATCAACTGACACGTCATCTTGAAACGCTGTTCTTTGCTGTTACGGCATAAAAGCAAACCATTTTTGCAAAATTTTGTTACGTGTGACGAAAAATGGATTCTTTTCAACAATAGCAAGCGTTCTTCACAGTGGCTGGATAGAGACGAAGTACCAAAATACAATCCAAAAAACAATATTCACCAAAAAGAAGTTAACGGTGTCTGTTTGGTGGTCCAGTGCTGGTATCATCCACTACAGTTTCATGAGACCTTGTAAGTCAATTACAGGGGATGTATGCATCAACCAATTGCATGAAATGATGAGTGGATTTACAACTAAGCAACCGAGATTGGTCAATAGAGACAGGCCAATTTTCTTTCAAGATCACATGTTGCACAAAGAACGCTACTCAAGTTACAGGAACTGAACTTGGAAGTACTCTGTCATCCACCATATTCACCAGACCTTGCACCAACTGACTATTATGTTTGCCAGGCATTAGACAACTTTTTGCAAGGAAAAATTTCAAATCTGAAGATGTAAAAACAGCCTTTCGTGATTTCATCACCTCATGCTCTCCAGAATTCTTCACTGTCAGCATAAATAAGCTACCAATAAGATGGCAAAATTGTGTTAATAATTTAGGTTCGCGCTTTGATTAACTTCATTTTTTTTTTGTTGAGATAAAGTAAAATAAACTTTCAGTTCAAAATCGGACATTTCATTCTTAATGACCTGATATACATATATATATGGCTGTTCCCGTTCCTTGTAAATGAAATTCATTTGAGACATTCACGAGTAATCGAGTTAGATCCGAACGGATAAATTTAATGCAAATGTCCAGCGTTGTTAAATAGTTTCTCCCTGATTGTACACGAGCTCTTATACACATACAATTGCTTATCAAAATGTTCGATTACTTGCATGTAATCTCATGAACACTTGAAAGATGCATTGATCAAACAACTGTAAGCGCATGGAAATTCTGACCGAATTGTATTTTAATACATATACATATTCAAACACGTACTCAATATACACATACATATATATATATATATATATATATATATATATATATATATATATATATATATATTCTTTTACTTTTTATTTGTTTCAGTCATTTGACTGCGGCCATGCTGGAGCACCGCCTTTAGTCGAACCAATCAACCTCAGGACTTATTTTTTGTAAGCCCAGTACTTATTCTATCAGGTCTTTTGCCGGGCCGCTAGTTACGGAAACATAAACACACCAGCATTAGTTGTCAAGCGATGGTGGGGTACAATCATACACCCAAACATACATCCACACATAAATATACATATATGTATATATATGGGAGAATATACAAAAAATAACAACAGACGAGGACAGGTGGTGTAAATAACAAAAGTATATATTAGTATGACGCTCGGGAATACGGAAAGTCTTTGACGTTTCGAGCTACGCTCTTCAACAGAAAGAATACGGAGACAAGGAGAAAAACACGGAGAAAAAAAAAATATATATGTATATATACATATATATATATATATATATATATATATATATATATATATATATATATATATATATATATATATATATATAAACAAATAATAAATGAGTATATGCATATATACGTACAGGTGTGTGCATACCTACGTCTACCTGTATATATAGGTGCATATCTGGGTACAGGACATTGCAAACAAAACGTAGACAAGAATATTAATAACCAGAGTACAGAAAACACACAAGCCACATAGAGAACATTTTCCTTCATCAGCTACCCCCGTTTTAACACCGGCGTTTCGAAGAGTTGGGCAGGACGCATAGTTAAAACGGCTCTTCCCATGGACCGCAAATTAAATTTGTATACACAAATTAAACCTGTGCCATGGAGGAATGTAGTGGCGGACAAAAAACAAGACAGGAAAACAAACGGAAAAGGCCATGCGGCCAGACGTAAAAAATTATATATATATATGTAATACATATTAAAAAAAATGTATATTGTGCATGAAAAAATATAGAAATACACAGAAAGACTGCAAAGACGCCCTCAGTTTCCTCAACAAGGTCAACTACTTACGTAATGTTTGAGTGTCTATGTAAAACAGACCAACGGATCTCAAAGTCATCCTCAGTGGCAACGTACTAAATAAAGCTGCATACATGCTTCTGCTCTTTTCAAAATCTTTGGTCTAATGCTTGTCGTAGGATGCACGACTTGAAGACAGGAACGATCTCTACATTTGATATCGTTGGCTCTTCTTTTCCGGAAACCTCTTCCTATGATATTACTACGTAATCCAGGATGATTTCTGATTTAGGCACAAAGCCACTAATTTCTAAGCGATTCTATGGATCCCAGTACTTGGCTAGTACCTCGTGTTCGATGAACCCAAAAGGAATTAAGGGCAAAGTTAAACACGCATTGGTCTGAATTAAGAAACTAAAGAGACAGAAGAAATACCACAAGGCACTTTTGTCCGATGCTCTAAAGATTCACTATATGTGGTAAGAAGCTTGCTTCCCAATTACATGATTCCAGGTTCAGTCCCATTGTGTGAAAACCTGGGTAAGTGTCTGCTACTTTAGCCTCGGACCGACCATAACCTTGTGAGTGGATTTGGTAGATGGAAACTGAAAGAGGCCGTCATATATATGTGTGTGTGTATGTGTGTATGTGTGTGTGTGTGTGTCTGTGTGTGTGTGGGGTGTATGTTTGTGTATCTTTGTTTGTCCCCCACCATGGTTTGACAACCGATGTTGTTGTGTTTACGTTCCCGTAACCCAGCGGTTCGGTAAAAGTGACCGATAGAATAAGTACTAGGCTTCCAAAGAATAAGTCCTGGGATAGATTTGTTCGACTAAAGGCAGTGCTCCAGAATGGCAGCAGTCAATTGACTGAAACAAGTAAAAGAATCGAAGAATATACATACATACATATATATATATATATATATATATATATATATATATATATATATATATATATATATATCAGGTCATCCCATAAGTTCTGTCCGATTTTACCTTTTTCAAAATTGAATGAAACTTTAAAGTATTTTAGAATGTCTAATGGAATTAAACATTATTTTATGCATTTGTGTACATTTAAACTAATCAAATATTATTTTACAGAATAAAAGAATTAATATTTATTTGATTAAAACCCTTTCTAACATGGAAGTATGCAAAGAGCATTTGAGGCACATAATGCTTTATGAGTACAAAAGAAGGAAACTCTGCAGCCAAAGCGACTCGAAACATACGCTCAGTTTATGGGAAAGAATGCTTGAATGAAAGAACTTGCAGAAGATGGTTTGCAAAGTTCAGAAGTGGAGATTTCAGCCTTAAAGATGAAGACCGACCAGGACGTCCAGTTGAGTTTGATGATAAGCACTTTTGAGGCAATACTTGAAGAAAATCTTGCATTATGAGTTGAAAAATTGGCAATAAAGCTTAGTTCAAACCATACAACTGTTCATCGTCATCTTCAACAACTTGGAAATGTTCCTAAACTTGGAAAATAGGTGCCTAATGAATTGTCCTAAAGACCGCAAATCCCGAGTTGACATCTGCTCTTCTATCCATTCTTGCGAACTCATTTCACCCTTTTTTGGATAGACTTGTGACTGATGAAGAAAAATGGATCTTCAATCGAAATGTTAAACGTCCTAAACAGTGGCTTGGTAAAAAGGAAAAAAGCTCAACCACAACCGAGACGGGAACTTCAAGGAAAAAAGTATCTTCTCTCTGTCTTGTGGGATTGCAAAGGAGTAATTCACTTTGAATTGTTACCATCTAATGCAACAATCAATGCTCAAGTCTACTGTCAGCAATTAGAGCGTTTGAACCAAGCTTTGAAGAAAAAAAGACCCTCTTTAGTAAATCGAAAGGGAGTGATGTTTCATCATCAGGATAATGTACGGCACCACACTGCAAAGATCGCATCACAGAAGATCGAAGACCTTGGCTGGGAAAAAAATTCCTCATCCACCTTATTCTTCTGACCTTGCTCCTTCAGACTACCATTTGTTTCGTAGTTTACAGAATCATTCGGGGGACATAACTTTCGCAAGCCAGGAAGAGATCGAAACTGACATTTCAGAGTTCTTCGCTTTGAAACCAAAAGAGTTTTACATTGATGGGAATAAAAAGCTTGTAAATAGATGGAAGGAAGTCATAGATAATCAGAGAACGGACATTGAGGATTAAATTACAATTAAATATGACATTTCATCACTTGATTTCTATATTCAAAATTCGGACAGAGCTTATGGGATAACCTGATATATAAATAACACACACACACACACACACATATGCGCATATATGTCTATATGTGTATATGCATACATATATGTATATGTGTATATATATATACATATATATATATGTATATAAATATATATGTATATATACACACGCACATAAATGTGTGAACCTATTGGTAGCTCTTTATACAGTGTACATTAAATAGTATTTATCTCACCGCTGGATGGAGTACTTTCTTAGCTCTATCTTAGTGGAACAGTAACACATATATGTGTGTGCGTGTGTGTGTTTGTGCGTGTGTTTATGCACATGTTTATATTCCTATTGATATACATATTTTGTCCTATACCTAATCAAATGATACGTAATCGAAACAAAGTTCCTAATAGGACATGCAGACATACAGTGAGATACTATTCATTAACAAGATTTCAGCATTATTACAATATCTATCATTCTATCTATCTATCTATCTGTTTATATATGTATATACATATATACGTATACAAGCATATATATATATATATATATATATATATATATATATATATATATATATATATATATATATATATATATATATATATATATATATATATATATATATATATATATATACATATATATATATATATATATATATATATATATATATATATATATATACATACACCTATTATATATGCATATTACATTATATATATATATATTATATATATGTATATACATATACATATATACATACATACACATATATATGTATATATATATATATATATATATATATATATATATATATATATATATATATATATATATATATATATATACATATATATATATATATACAGTATATTCTTACACAGGCACATAAACAAGTGTGATATGGGTAGATGTATTCTATTATATTCTGTTATATACTATGTACACATGACTACATATATATACTTGATACTGATGATATAAAGATGACGAAAACGAGTGGTATTCACTGAATGATACTGGACAAAAATGTACAAATCTATGTAATTAACAAAAATTGTGTTACATACGTGACACGTATATATATATATATATATATATATATATATATATATATATATATATATATATATATATATATATGCACTCACGAATACACACATATATATATATACACACACACACATATATATATATATATATATATATATATATATATATATATATATATATATATATATATTTGCATATATATATATATATATATAGATATATATATATATATATATATTTGCATATATACATGTGTATATGTATACATAGATGCATATACGCATGCATATATATTTATATAATGATAATAATAATAATAATAATAATAATAATAATAATAATAATAATAATAATAATAATAATAATAATAATGATAATAATATGTTAATGTGTTAACAGCTTTCTTGGATTCAGTTGTTTTTCTCCTCTTTCTGATTTACACAAGCTAGTTATATATTTCATGTAAACCGTAATCGCAATTATATACCCAAGATTTCTACTCCAGTCTGAGATACCCTCCCCCACTACAATCGAGCGATGAACCCGGAATTTTCAGAACAATGTACATTACGTTTGCAGAGGGACATGACGAATTCTTTCGTTTTTCAAATCGATTGAAAAGAAAGCCTTGATATGAGAGAAAGAAATGATTACAGGATAGAATATCATACTATAGTTATATGAATGTGTGTGTGTGTGTGTGTGTGTGCATGCGTGCGTGTGTGCGTTTGCGTGTGTTTGCGTTTTTGTAGATCTACACCGTACGACAAGGAACATGAAATTCTTTAATCAACTGAATCACCTGCTTCTAAATTTATATCTAAATGGCCAAACATTTCGCAGACAAGCGTACCTGAAGCATAATCATGGAGCAAAATCAGTGTGACGCAGAATGTAACACGGCTGCATTTTGTTTTTATTACATGTACAATACAATCAACGGGCTCCTTTACAGTTTCCTGTTTACCCAATATCAGTCACAATATATGGATCGACCTGAGGTAACAGAAAATGCAGTTTGCCCTCGATGCTACGCAGTGATATCGAACCTAGCCGCGAAGTAATCTTTTTAATCATTCAGTCATATGGGCCCGCCCCCTCCACACACACACTCGCAGGTATGAAAATATGTGCACACCTCACATATAATTATACACGTATATTACACATATATGCTATGTGTGTGTGTGCTGGATTGTGTCAATGTATGTATGTATGTATGTATGTACGTATGCGTGTGTATGTATATAAGATTTATTATTATTATTATTATTATTATTATTATTTTCAAAAGCTGCAATATTAGGCTTTGCTGGATTCTCCTTTCACTTTGCACAGGAAACGCCAATAACAAATTCACTTCATTTCATTGTTTTCAAAGACTTGAAAATTTATTTTTTAATTTTAAAACGTTGCAGAAAGAATAACAAAAACTGTCAAATGATGAACGAATTCGAAGAGAAAACAGCCATTCGAATTGTATCAACATATGCTTGTACATTTTAGGCCAATGGCATGTCCAGAACAAGCTGACAGAATACGTTACCTGTATTAATGAACAATGAAAGAAAGTGCATATGACCTGTGAAGGATAAATTACTGGTGAGGCAAACATTGCAGTATAACTTATCTCAACTAAGACAAAACAAGCTTCCCTAGCTCTTGCCCACAACTTATCTAGAGATGGTGTCTCAGTAAAAAACGCTGACGGTAGGCATGCTAAAATCTCAAGATATCTTTAGTCATGGTTATATACCCTCACAGAAATGGTGTCTCGAGACTTAAGTTTAAAACCCAAAGGCGTCTCTGATGAAGGTTTCTCGTCCGCTGAAATCTTTGTATGGCATTTCATTGCGTATCCTACAACCACGATAAAGGTTTGGTGGACCGCATTTGTTTCTTGTTTCTTGGAGTTTTATTTCTAAAACTTTAAACATCGAATGAATTCGAACATTATCGTGGGGGTGATATTTCTGGCGAATCAAGAAGAGGTACACGAAAGAGATGACTCAAGAAGTGAGTGTAATTTTCCTTCTCAAAACGACTCCCTCATCTCATTCACAAAAGATGTGTTTGTCACGTTGCCAGTTAACGATACAACAACGGCTCTCATGGATAGATCGGATGAAAAAAAGAATATTTATAATATGATATGAAGATCAACAATTACTACAATTTGTTGAAGAAAAGTAAAAAAAACTTAACAAAAGCAGCAATGATAGTGAAATATAGAATACGAGTAAGAATAAGAACAAAACACTAACTCCTCCAGCAACATTAACAACAGCATATACACCATGATCAAAATTCCGCCACCAAGTTAACGACTACGACACTTATAACAAACATCACCACCATAATCACAACGGCAGAAAAATATGAAAGCCAAGCTAGCAAAGTATCCCGCAGCATAACTTTTGCTATTGTTGCAATTAACGCTGCAAATACCATTCCATACACTATCACTGCTATGACCGATTTCGCCATCTTTGAAAGCAATATCGCAGCAGCAGCAATGGTGACTTCTGTATAGTAAAAGAGTTTCAAAGAATGGGTCTTTGTAAGAAGACCATAGAACTTGTTAGAGAGGAAAGACAGAGTAATCACTCTCGCCATTCTACAGGCGATAAAAGAAGATACCACATATATACTGGTATATTGGCACAAAACAACAGCGACTAGAAAGATCAGCAAATATGCAGGTGTAAAGGTCACTGAAGGCAGTACGGACAAAAAAGCTCCATCTTTCATGGCTGACTGTGTAGGATTGTGAAACAGTAGGATTGTGATCTCCTTCTTGACCATGTGTCTAGGCCATAAAATATATCTCCATACATAAATCGGCAAATAGAGAAAGTGAATGTGATGCTACTAGAAATAGGTATCTAGTGGTGGCCATTTTTAGCAACGAAAATATATTAGCGATCCTGTAAGTTCGCAGCCTAAGCGATTCAATCAGAAAAGGTTCATGATGATCTCCGACTGCTTGAGCTGAGAAACTGCACAGAGCTGTAGAAGACAAGACTTAGTTTCCATATATGTGACACCAACAACCACCAAGGTGTTGTTTGCCAATATAAAAGGCCACTAGCAAGAAGGCTTTCACAGATAACAACACTAAAATGACGACAATTGCAAAACTAACATCAACGACAACATTAGCAGTAAGAACAACAGCTGCAGAAACAATATGGCAAAAATATAAGCAATAAATACAACAGAACTCTAAAAACAATAACATAACTGTAGTAGAGTCCAATGGCAAAATCTTGATGAATAGTTCCTCCACGAACTGTTGCAACAAAAACAAAGCCCTGTAAAGCAAATTCCACTAGCACAAAATGCATGAGCATATACGTGCTTACGCACAAATACCTCCACCTTTTGTCTCGAAAATCAATTTCTCTGAAGTCTTTTGTCAGCCAATGTAGACCATTGTCGAGGCGAAGAGGAAAATAATGACAACAAAATGCCCGATCTCGCCTAAAGAGGGAACGTTAGATAGGGCATAAAATTCATCGACCCCTCTCTGAAGAGGGTAATTAGCCTAAAATCGATAAGGTTTAGCGAAAAAGTAACTATAAAGAAAATAACTTATAGATGGCACTTGTGGAACAAATATAAAGAAGAGATAGAGAAAGAGTGTGTAACCAACATCCCAGCGGCGAGAATGACTCCCAATTTCTTTTTCAATGTAAAGCGAATCAGAAACTCTGCGCTGTAAGAGATATACCATAAGGGCTCGAATTGTGCAGGTGCGGCGAAGCAACAATCCATAATTCGGAATTTTAAGGCAACAGAGAATAGATTCCAAGCTGATATATATGGCTTCCCAGCCGTATTTAGCGCGAGTGTTCATGGCTGGCGATAAACAGATGGTTGTAGAGTTAAGTACTCCTTTTGACAGTCTGCACTTGACAAATGACATTGAGTGCCGCAAAAAATCTATTTCAGGAGCTAAGATACACTTTGCGTGAACTGATTGTGTAGGTGCAAATCGTCTTATTCTATGGTCTACGGTACAAACTTTAGGTATACACCCTAAACATGTTCACCCACGGTTTGGAAAACCGGCAGTAGTACTGGAGAACTCCTACTTCTAAGAGCAGAGAATTAGTAGCATGACTGAGGTAGGACATGAGAAATGTGATTGGTAAATTCCGTTCCATAAGTATGATAACTGCAGACTTCATGATTGTTGGTGCTTGTCATGGCAGAACACAGTATTGCTCGGTGTCATCTATTTAAGATACCTTTCACTTCATTGAGTAACAGTGGGTAATTATTATTATTATTATTATTATTATTATTATTATTATTATTATTATTATTATTATTATTATTATTATTATAATTATTATTATTCAGTGAGAGAGCAGTGGATACCATCAAAGTGACACTGGGATACAATTTACGAAAGCCAGTATACCTTCATGACTACCCGTCTGAAAAGGGGATACCAGGCACATGCATCACAACCATATGTGCGCAACATGGTGATCTCATATCAAGATAAACAGCGCATGACCTTGGAAGTGGGGCCCGGTGAGAATTTTCTTCAGGCTGAGTAGCCCAACCCACTCAAAGAGACCCTGAATAAGGGTCGTATGAGGTTGACGAACGAAACACACGTTTCCAGAGATGAAGTATTCAAACCCCAAAGAATTCCTTTCAACATATGGTTGTGATGCTCCCCCACTACACCTGCTCGTGATCAGAAGTGCACATATCATCAGCAACTAAGAGATATTCCCAACTGGTTATGGTCAAGGAATCGACAAGTAAATCTGTGGCACTGAGCAGAATTCTTTTATACCAAGACAAAACATGTACATGATAACATTTCCAATCAGTTAAGATCAAGAAGCCAAGATAGGCAGTGCCTGGTAGCGCATTAAGGCATTTATTATTATTATTATTATTATTATTATTATTATTATTATTATTATTATTATTATTATTATTATTATTATTTTATTGAGGTGGCGTGCTGACAGAATTGTTAGCATGTCGGAGAAACCACAGACTACACAGCTCCAACTAGACCTATGCATGACAACTTGAAGTAATACATCTTAGAGAGAGTGGAAAGTGAATTTGCCTTTCGCAGGCCTTAGATTAGCTTGGATCAATCAATAGAAAGCATTTCAACAGGCTCCACAAACATCACTTAGCAGCTCTCCACAAGCCAGCTGGTTTCTGCCTCATCTTGAAGGGCTGGATCGCGTCAGTGATCTGGTTAAACAGCCACCAATTGAAACCGTCTCAGGTTACACCCTTGGTCCGTGAAGGGTATTCGTTCTCACTCCTTCAGCATTTACCGAAGTAAATCGAGTGCCTAGCACCAATCTAAAAGGATGCAAAAGTTTGTCAGGAACGAAATGAATCAAGACAATTCAGTGGGCATGCAGTGCAGTCTCTGATATCCTCGAGGGACTTTGGTCGTTAACGAAACTCAACTGTTTGGAGAACTTTTAGCCAGTGTTCCATTTAATAGTAATTAATTTGTCGTCCTTGACACTTATTTGGGAATACGAATAATGAGGGTGAAAATATTTCGTGTATGGCACCAAAGTTGGACGCGTTGTAGGATGTATCGTGCATCATACACGAAGAAAGTGACTCTTTTCAACATTAAATGCTATAGAAAGGAGAATTGATCCGGAATAGAAATGGAGATCCTATTACAAATGAAACAAAAATGCCTGGGAAAGATCCCCAAGATAATTCAACTGCTGAATGGGACAGAACTCCACGTTACAGTTAAGGTCAGAAGTCCCGGGTGTCATATATTTGATGCCAAGTATCTGTAAGCATTCTGCCCTCAACAGAAAGCGAAAGCCACGACTTCCAACACCACAAATTCATCAACAGCGTATAACTAACACCAATACAGACAGTTATAGCAGCAGCAGCAGCAGCGATTGACTAATACAAGAAAACCAACATCATAGATAAAAAGAAAGTACCAGCAACCATGGCAGCAGCACCAGTAAGAGAAGCAACATCGTAACATCGTAACATCTACAACATTATAACATGGGCAACACAAGTCCCCAACACGAATACATTACAACAAGACGCACCTCTTCTCCTTTAGATCACTCCGACATGGTCTTGTGGGGAGAGCGATGAGGATGAGAAATGGGTCCCAGTAATGAGCCATAGTAAATAGAAAAAGCTGGAAGATTTGAAGGGAGGATATTTGAAGAGAGTACAAAGCTAGCACAACCCCGCCCCCACCTCATTTTCACCACAGATAGCATGCCCAACGCAAGCGCAACAAGAAGCACAACCCAGTTTACACCCAAATTAACATCAGAAAACGAACATCATAAATCACGCAGCCACAGACACAAACAAGAAATAATTAATAAACCACACAACCAAAAATTTGAGCTCAATTTTGTCTTTCATCATTCGGGGTCGATAAAACAAATACCATCGCAGTTGGTGTCGACACAATCAGTTTATCCCACCCACTAAAATTACTGGCGTTGTACCAAATTTGAAACAAGTATTATTTTTACCAAGGCCGCAAGCTGTCAGAATAATTAGAATTTGACAGAATAGAGTGGCGATCAGAATTTCATAGTTATTGTTTTAATTTTATCCCTATATATTCTGCGTTCAAATTTCGCCGTTCGAAAGTCAAAGCTCATTCTGCCTATTACATAAGTACCAACAAATTTATTATTGGAGTCACAGTTAAGCAAAAGAGTAGAGTAAATAACGAGACTCCTCAGGAACTAATGGGCTGGTTAATTTAGTTTCTGTTTCATTATCTTCCCCTTTAACATGGCATGTCAGTTGCTTTGCAACTATTGTGGCTGCTTTATATATAGTGTCTCTAGTATGGAATAATATGGAATACTAGCAAATGATTTTCATGATTAATATATCCCATACTCTAGTTTGTTTACAAAAATATTTCGTCTGCAAATAGCAGCATTTCATATCCATACATCCTTTTCCGGAGCCCATTTTGCCCTCTTGTTAATATGCTATTGCTCTCCAGAGAAAATTCCCGGCCTGTTACAGAGTGTGGGTTATAAGACCTTTGAATGTTGTTGGTAGGTACAATGTGTTTGGCAGTGCGGGGAGTATCTGTTATTTTTGCTTTCTTATCTATTATGATGAGACATGATCGTGATCCTCCTATATGTTTCTAATTCCTTTTTTTTATGGATTGTGCTTTGTTTTATACACCTAGAAGACTTTAACATTTTACGAAGCGACTTATCTTGCCTGTAGAGATATTCCCAACTGGTTATGGTCAAGGAATCGACAAGTAAATCTGTGGCACTGAGCAGAATTCTTTTATACCAAGACAAAACATGTACATGATAACATTTCCAATCAGTTAAGATCAAGAAGCCAAGATAGGCAGTGCCTGGTAGCGCATTAAGGCATTTATTATTATTATTATTATTATTATTATTATTATTATTATTATTATTATTATTATTTTATTGAGGTGGCGTGCTGACAGAATTGTTAGCATGTCGGAGAAACCACAGACTACACAGCTCCAACTAGACCTATGCATGACAACTTGAAGTAATACATCTTAGAGAGAGTGGAAAGTGAATTTGCCTTTCGCAGGCCTTAGATTAGCTTGGATCAATCAATAGAAAGCATTTCAACAGGCTCCACAAACATCACTTAGCAGCTCTCCACAAGCCAGCTGGTTTCTGCCTCATCTTGAAGGGCTGGATCGCGTCAGTGATCTGGTTAAACAGCCACCAATTGAAACCGTCTCAGGTTACACCCTTGGTCCGTGAAGGGTATTCGTTCTCACTCCTTCAGCATTTACCGAAGTAAATCGAGTGCCTAGCACCAATCTAAAAGGATGCAAAAGTTTGTCAGGAACGAAATGAATCAAGACAATTCAGTGGGCATGCAGTGCAGTCTCTGATATCCTCGAGGGACTTTGGTCGTTAACGAAACTCAACTGTTTGGAGAACTTTTAGCCAGTGTTCCATTTAATAGTAATTAATTTGTCGTCCTTGACACTTATTTGGGAATACGAATAATGAGGGTGAAAATATTTCGTGTATGGCACCAAAGTTGGACGCGTTGTAGGATGTATCGTGCATCATACACGAAGAAAGTGACTCTTTTCAACATTAAATGCTATAGAAAGGAGAATTGATCCGGAATAGAAATGGAGATCCTATTACAAATGAAACAAAAATGCCTGGGAAAGATCCCCAAGATAATTCAACTGCTGAATGGGACAGAACTCCACGTTACAGTTAAGGTCAGAAGTCCCGGGTGTCATATATTTGATGCCAAGTATCTGTAAGCATTCTGCCCTCAACAGAAAGCGAAAGCCACGACTTCCAACACCACAAATTCATCAACAGCGTATAACTAACACCAATACAGACAGTTATAGCAGCAGCAGCAGCAGCGATTGACTAATACAAGAAAACCAACATCATAGATAAAAAGAAAGTACCAGCAACCATGGCAGCAGCACCAGTAAGAGAAGCAACATCGTAACATCGTAACATCTACAACATTATAACATGGGCAACACAAGTCCCCAACACGAATACATTACAACAAGACGCACCTCTTCTCCTTTAGATCACTCCGACATGGTCTTGTGGGGAGAGCGATGAGGATGAGAAATGGGTCCCAGTAATGAGCCATAGTAAATAGAAAAAGCTGGAAGATTTGAAGGGAGGATATTTGAAGAGAGTACAAAACTAGCACAACCCCGCCCCCACCTCATTTTCACCACAGATAGCATGCCCAACGCAAGCGCAACAAGAAGCACAACCCAGTTTACACCCAAATTAACATCAGAAAACGAACATCATAAATCACGCAGCCACAGACACAAACAAGAAATAATTAATAAACCACACAACCAAAAATTTGAGCTCAATTTTGTCTTTCATCATTCGGGGTCGATAAAACAAATACCATCGCAGTTGGTGTCGACACAATCAGTTTATCCCACCCACTAAAATTACTGGCGTTGTACCAAATTTGAAACAAGTATTATTTTTACCAAGGCCGCAAGCTGTCAGAATAATTAGAATTTGACAGAATAGAGTGGCGATCAGAATTTCATAGTTATTGTTTTAATTTTATCCCTATATATTCTGCGTTCAAATTTCGCCGTTCGAAAGTCAAAGCTCATTCTGCCTATTACATAAGTACCAACAAATTTATTATTGGAGTCACAGTTAAGCAAAAGAGTAGAGTAAATAACGAGACTCCTCAGGAACTAATGGGCTGGTTAATTTAGTTTCTGTTTCATTATCTTCCCCTTTAACATGGCATGTCAGTTGCTTTGCAACTATTGTGGCTGCTTTATATATAGTGTCTCTAGTATGGAATAATATGGAATACTAGCAAATGATTTTCATGATTAATATATCCCATACTCTAGTTTGTTTACAAAAATATTTCGTCTGCAAATAGCAGCATTTCATATCCATACATCCTTTTCCGGAGCCCATTTTGCCCTCTTGTTAATATGCTATTGCTCTCCAGAGAAAATTCCCGGCCTGTTACAGAGTGTGGGTTATAAGACCTTTGAATGTTGTTGGTAGGTACAATGTGTTTGGCAGTGCGGGGAGTATCTGTTATTTTTGCTTTCTTATCTATTATGATGAGACATGATCGTGATCCTCCTATATGTTTCTAATTCCTTTTTTTTATGGATTGTGCTTTGTTTTATACACCTAGAAGACTTTAACATTTTACGAAGCGACTTATATTGCCTGTAGGGGGAGAGAGATTTGTTTAAGCTTTCTGTTTACTCTCAAAGTATTTTCTTTCTTTTTTGATATTGTACTTTTTATTTGGGATCTCATCGTTTTCTCTTTTTAATGCTGAATCTCCCTTATACCAATTTACTGAGAAAGGTTCTTTCCTTTCTTGTGAATTCCATGTAGTATTTTCCATTATCATTTTTTAGTCTGGAATTTTGTTTAAGATCTGACTCCATTAGGATCAAGCTCTTGTATCCTAAACACTAATTTATCTACTGATTAGATCACATCATTGAGTCGATCGATAGTCGGGTAGTTACTGATGTGCACACATTTTCTTATTCTGTGCTTGCTGTTCACGTGTAGCTTGGATAGTAGTTTAATATGTTTCCTGATCATCGATTTTGTTATGTTCTCTTCTATCTTATTTATTGTTTTTGTTAGGTCATTCCATTGTCAAATGTGATTGCTCTGTTGTGATGTTTGTTTCAATTTTATTTGTTGGTAGACGGGGAAGGAGTCGAGAGAATGTTTAGTATGTAGTTCTTTCTTTGCGTCTATTTTTGATTTGCTGTAACGCTTTATTTCTCGCTTGTGTTCTAAATTCTTTACTATATTCATTGTATTTCGGGAGCTCATTTATTGTATGTGTAATCGTCTGTATTCTGTGCCTTTCTTTCTGTTTTTTTTTTAATGTTTTGTTTTGTATATGATGAATTCTGTTGTGACAGATGCATTGATTTGTGGTAGGTAATTTGTTTGTGTTGAGGATTTTGTTATATTTCCAGTTTGTATTCTTTTTGAAAGTTGCTCAATTTCAATTTTTGAAATCTTGCTATTGTTTGTAATAAATCTTTGTGTATTCAAAATATTTGCCTTCCATCCACTGCTTTTTTTTTCCTATTCATAACTAATGTGACTATTTTTATAAAGCTTTTAAGTTTTGGATGTAGTATTACTGTATATTACGTGTATATCATCTGAGTTTAAAGTCAACCAGGGTTGAATTTGCCTTTCATCTTTTCGGGGTCGATAAAATAAGTATCAGTCAAGTACTGGAGTCGATTTAGTTTACTTTCCCTTTCCCCTCAAATTTGTTGGCCTTAATCCAAATATTAGAAAGAATATTAGATATAAACCACTTTAATATTCTTTTCTACTCTAGGCAAAAGAGCTTGAAAGTTGGGGGAATTGGGCCAGTCGATTATATCGACCACAGCACGCAACTGGTACTTAGTTTATCGACCGCCGAAAGGATGTAAAGCAAAGTCGACCTCGGCGGAATTTAAACACAGAACGTAAAGACAGACGAAATACCGCTAAGAATTTTGCCCGGCGTGCTAACGTTTCTGTCAGCTCGCTGCCTTATAAACCACTTTAATATTGTTTTAATTCGTTTAATGTCCCATTTTGATATTTTGATTTCGGATTCTGACAGGCATTTCTGCTTGGATTTAGAATTTTGAGAGGGCACCGTATTTAAAATATATGTTATATGACTCTCGTATTATGATTGCAATAAAATCACGGAACGAAATTTTTCATACATGTTCGTCTGGTTGATAGTGTTTCTGTTGCTGAATGATTTAATTACTGACGTCGTTTACTATTTTCAAAAACCGTAGGCTTTAACTTTATTTCTATTTTTCTTTCTTTTGTATTCAAAAGTAAATTACCAATTGTTTCTATTAAAAACTTCGATTTGTTTCGTCATGTCTGGACATTCTATCTCATTTTCGTGCGAGCACAATTATGTGTGTGCGTTTCTTTATGTATGTGTGTTATTTAAACAGAAAATTTTGCGCATAATATTCACAAGTATCAGTTGTACATACCGGGATAGTTTCGTTATTTATAGTTTTTCAAAAGTTCATTTCTAATTTGTTCTATATGCTTGTTTTCTTCACTCACATGTTTCATATTATTTTAACAATATATTTTGTCTGAAATCATGCTCTATAATATATAGAATTAGTATCAGTTGTATGTAATGAGATCCATACGAAAGGAATTTCTTCATTTGCCTCTAAATTTTAGTCTTGCTCATGTTACTGTATTTATTTCAGAGTTTATGCGAACTAAATTTATATGTTCTTGTTATTGGAAATTTTTTTATTAACTTTGACGGCTGATTTGCAGAATCAGAAAAGTAGCGGAAAAAAGACTGTGCTTTACTTAGTTACAAGCCCTGACAATCTTTGGTCAATGTTAAAATTAATTATTTTCATTATCTTAGATACTCATAGTTTGAGAAATCTAAACTTTCTTTTCATATATCACATCTTGGAAATTATGAGTCGTGATAATTCCTCGCAATATTTAGAAATTTTTAGAGTATTTTTATGTCTGCACTCATGTATTTCTTAATTTATGGAAGTGATTAGGATTTACATGATGAGAACGTTTCTAAACGACATAAAGTTTTAGCTCAAAATTTAAGTTGTAATTTTTTAACTAATCAATTACATTCTACTTCATTACAGTTATTTAGTATTGCATAAAAAAAAAACTTTTGTTATTTGAGACGTAGAAAATATTGTGAATCCTATTATGTGCTGTTTAGTGGCATGTCTGTATATATCTGTAGCAACCTTGCCCTGTATCCATTTCTTATAAGCTCGTTCAGAAAGTATTTTACAGTGAGAGACTATATGCCGTCTTATCTCTTTCACAATACATTCTACATTCAGCCGAAATGTCTTCCTTATTTCTGTTCTTCCTGACGTATCACGTCTGTCTCTCTCTTTAACAACCATTTCATTAGCCATTGAAGTTACCTCTGATCTCAATTCTCTTGACTACTTTAAGAAACCCTTCCCTCACCTAACTACTCTCTTTTTTGTAACCAGAAGTGTCTCTTCGCTCTCAGCAACGTTTGCTTAAACTATATTTTTACTTCCACAAAATTTTCTGCGCTTATCAATCCTCTTCTTTCATTTTGTCAGTTAAAAATAAAATCTTTCGTGGGTGTAAGTTACTGAGTATCATCAGCAATATCTTCTTTTGCCGATCTACGTTCTGAACGTCTTCTTTTGTTCACTTGGTTATTCCTTAGTGGTACATTGTGATGCATACAGCTCTTCAGATTATTGCATTGATGGCATTTATTTCGAAAGTGTAGATTTTAGTAACCTTCTAACTCTTTAATTCCATCTTTCATTATTCTATGCTTTTTGTCATCAGCTTCCAAGACTCCCAGATATTTATAGCCATCATTTGTGTCAATTGCTCACTTCTCGTTAAGCAGAACTATTCAGTAAATTTAATAGTATTGCACTTTCTCCATTTCAGGTATTCCATACTTGGAAGTAGCACACTGCATTCTGATACTATTGTTAAGTATTCACACAGTAGTGACAAAGGTATACAATTCCTTCTCGGTCTTACCATAAAATTTTGTGTCATAAATGTACAGCATAAAGTTAACTGTGTCCTGGTCTTTTCCTAGGATATATCCATTTTCTTTTGCTCAGTTATAGGATGAGTGGTATAACAGCAATAACAAAAAGTAAAGATGATACTCTATCACCTAGGATATTTCAACAGGTGTCTACCTGCTGTTATTTCCACTTCCCGATTTCCCATGCATACTCATATCACTTCACTGATATTATTTTGAGTATTTTGAGTATTCTGAGTGTCTTCAAAATTTAAGAATAATGGATTATATCATCATATTTTATGAGGTCAATTTGTCTTTTTCTTATAGTTTCATATAATGAGAACCGTTAGTACACCGAGTAGAATGCTTAGCAACATTTTATGTCTTTACGTTCTGAATTCAGATTCCGCCGAGATCCACTTTGCCTTTTGTCCTTTCAGAGTCAATGAAATTTATACCTCTCGAGTTCTAGGGTCGATGTAATCTACTTCCGCTTCTACTCCAAAACTGTTGGTCCTATTATTATTATTATTATTATTATTATTATTATTATTATTATTATTATTATTATTATTATTATTATTATTATTATCATCATTATTATTATTATTGAATGAAAGAGCAGTGCATGCCATCAAAGTGACACTGGGGTAAAATATACGAAACCCAGAATACCCAGCATCACTACCCGTATGATAAGGGTAAACCAGGCACATGCATCAAAACCATATGTGCGCGACATGGTGATCTCATATCAAGATAAACAGCGCATGACCTTGGAAGTGGGGCCAAGTTAGAATTTTCTTCAGGCCAAGTAGCCCCGTCCTGCTCAAATAAGGATTGTTTAAGGATGTTAACGAAACACCCATGTTTCCAGAGGTGAATTATCCATACTCCAAAGAATTCCTCTCAACACATGGCTATGATGCTCCCCCACTACTTCTGCTCGTGATCAGAGATGCACATATCGTCAGCCACTAAGGGAGATGCTCAACTGGTTAAGGTTAAACAACTGACAATCAAATATGTGGTATTGAGCAGAACATTTGCTGTAGCCCATCTTTTATACCAAGACAAAACAATGTACATAACACTTCCTATCAGTAAAGATGAGAAACCATGAAAGCCACTACCTGGTAATTATTATCATTATTATTATTATTATTATAATTATTATTATTATTATTATTATTATTATTATTATTATTATTATTATTATTATTATTATTATTATTATTATTCCGTATTCGTATTTATAATGCTTGTTTTAATTGCAATATTAGTGCACTTCTATGTGCATAAGTTAAGTACAGTGTGTACATTTTTATCTATAAAAATTGCACTGTGTAATACATGTGCAGTGCCTTACAGTGCTATTTTCTATATTCTATACACAGTAACTCCTGGGATGTTGGTTATGTATTGCATATTTCTTGATCATTTTCAAAGCATTCATTGTTATTTGGATTGTTTTCTTTAGGCCCCTATAGTCACATTATTTCTATTTCTATATCTATATATTTTTATTATTCTTCCATTACATTTAGGGGTAGATTATTAGCCGTTGCAATTCACATTTGGATTAGGATTCTTCTTTCCATGGTTCTTGCTTGGTTATCATTAGACTCTCTGTCGGTGTGCATTAGCATATCCTAAGGCATAGTTGCTTTGTCACTCTTAGAGATCTCTTTATGTATGTCTATACTACCGCTTCTCTGGTGGAATTTTATAGTGCTTGCATAAGTATCATTCTTTCAGGTTCGATAAAACAAAGTACCGGTGGATCACGAAATTGCTTGCCTTGTGCCAAAATTTTAAACCATTATTATAATTATCATTATCACCACCATCATCATCATCACTATTATCAGACTAATCGTCATAATCATCTATATCATCATCACCATCATCATCATCATCATCATCATCATCATCATCATCCTCATCATCATCATCATCATCATCATCATCATCATCATTATTATTATTGTTATTATTATCATTATAATTATTATGCCTCCGACAGCTTCATGCTAGCATATGCCTCGCCCCATCTGGCATAACTCTCAGGTGTATATAGAATTATCTAGTGCGAAGGTAGTAGTTTTATGCTAACAACCATGTTTATGTTTTGAAGAGTTTTCTAAATGTTCCAGTTGTTCGTTCCAGTAGTGCGTGTAGTATGTAAATTGTGTTATTTGTTGGATAGTGGATTACATCTTGCATAAAATGTTGAAAGTATGGAACGGTGATTTTTTGAAGATTATGTCTTTACTGGATTTTATATGTTAGTAATTGTGTAGAATACGTGCCGGTTACATAAGACTGTGTGTTGTGTTATTTATATTGATCAGGGATTGTTTAGAGCACATATTATTGAGTTCTGGTATTTCATTGGAGGATTGAGTAGAGTATCCGTTGTGTTAGTCGTCCAGAAAGTGTATCTATATTGCGTTTAGTACAAAATTACACTTTATTATAACAAGGTTTTCTGTGGTTTGGCGTGAATTTCTTCTGCATCATATAGCGCGTCTCCGTATTCCAGATGTGCGTGGGTACTGCATTATATTTTGTGGGTGTAGATTTGTGTTTGTATGCTAGATCTGTTTTGCTTTGTTATGCATTTAATTATTGTTTCGGTGTTATTTCGGTGTTAATTCGGTGTTTTGCTTGTTTCTTGGACAGAATATGTGTAATGGTGGCTATGCTATTTTGTTGGACTGTGTGCTATTTCGTTGATGCGTTGTATTTTAGAATCGGATGGTAATTGTGTAGAGAACGAGCAGTGCTGGTTGTTTGAATAATTTATATTACTGGGTAATCATGAATAATGTGCTGCTAGTATAACAGTATCGAATGCCCTTTACCTAAGAGTATTATTAGATGGTTATCGTATCAAGTATGAACAGTGTGGTTTGTGTTATTGTAGCTGTCTAGCCTAAAGTAGGCCCTGAGCGAACTGAACTATCTAGTGACTATCTAGTGCTTTTGTATATTTAGAACCACATTCTTCAGTATAAGCATTGTTATTTATGACAGTTGATTATGATCTGAGAGATATTTGCAGCTATTTCTAAAAGATCGACTGATTGCATAGAAGCTTCATCGCTTGTCCGTATGATTATTCCCCAGATTATGTTGTGGCAGTTATTCTGAGAGTGATAACTGCATGAAGTATGCTTTTATGTGTATTGTGCAGGGAAGTGTGTTTGTAATTAACAGCGTTGTTAATTAGTGTTGTGAGCCCTTGTATGGTTTTTCACGTTCTTTTTCATTATATTTAGTACTCTAATTACCACTGGTGTATTCACTTATGTCCCACATCATGTTTGTTCTGTCATTTGTGAAATCTTTTTAGGTTGATTGACTCTGATCTCCCACCAGGTGTTTTTTTGTTTAGAAGGGATCAAATATCTCTATTTAAGTACAATGAGTTTTGTAATCCATTATACAGGTTATATTATGTCTGATAATTATATTTGGACAGTTTAACTTATTTTTGCCAGTCAGGATAAGCATATTCCAGATAATTGCTTCCAGGCCGTTGTCATATACTTGGTTAATGGTTTGTACTAGGTTAATGATTTGTTCTTGGTTAATGATTTGTATACTTAACTTGTTTTGACGCTGAAGTGTCAAAGCATATTACTTATTGGACACAGAAATCGACTTGGTCGTATCTATGCATACGTATGAACTTTGCAAGAATTGCCCAACCAGAATTCGTTGTATTGATATAAATGGTATGAGTTTTCCCCTTTCTTAGCACTTGTTCTTGGAGTAATTCTGGACTGTATAGGCTTTCCTAGATGGCTATCCCCCAAAACAGAAATTCATTTTTATATAAATTTCTTTCCCCTCCTCCACCCACTATTTTGAGTGTCAGCTCTCAAGACTAAAACAGAAACCATTATTAATTACCAATGATCTAACGACCGCGCACCTAATAATGTTTGCTTTATTTTTATATACGATATAAACATTGTTAATCGGATTTCTATATCTCCTACACTATGATCGTAAAATAAAGACAATGCTTTCTCTCATATGTATTACCATCAAATATATTTGAATCTCTTTTACCGATATTCCAATTTTTTAATACATGCTTTTACCAATTTGCACTTTCTTCTGAATTTGCTTTAAGCTTTCTTAGATAATATCCCATGAAATAAATGCACTAATAATACCCCAGCTTAATTTTTCACTTCTCCATGCACTGTAGGTTTACCACAAAAGTTATCTACATATATAAACTGTCCTATTTTTCAGAGTGTCATAGACGAAAATTACAGTAATAATCTATTTGAGTAATTATATTTTAATTAACTTGCTTACCTCAGTGCATCTATAACACGTTTCAAATCGTGCCACGGTGTACAGAAAAGACAAAAAATATGTTTGTTTGTTTTTTTTGTCGAGCATCTATTTGATTTCTTTCTACATTGTAACAACTTGTGCGGAAATCAGAATTCAAATCTCTTTCGTTATTGAATTATTTGGGGTTAAACGTTCGTTTGCTTTAGTTTTCAAATTATGTCTGTTTAGTAAATGTGATTTGTTGTTTAACTGTTTAAACCGGAGTTAATGTTTAATTTTATACTATTGTGAATTGCATTTGACAAAAATTGATTGATATAGATATCAATTTAAATATTCTTCGGTTATTGTTATAGTCTAATTATAATGTCAGAGTTGTATAGTTTGCGATAGAACATGATATTGATATTCCTACCAGCTAATATGTACGAACAAGCTAGGCTACGTTTTAATCTCATCTGCATAGAGATATGAAGAGAATTTGGCGGAAAGGAATAGAGCAATTACTTAGCATTTTATATAACGTAACTCGTAGAAAGCTGCATTTCCAAAGAACAATTATATCGCATTCAGGCCTCGTTAATAGTTGATATTGTGTATTCGCAAGAACTAAAATTATATACTTCGGTACTAATACTAAAAATCAAAGCCTAAAAACTATTCACTTCTTAAAATTCTTCTTTTTAAGAAAATGAAGTATTACAATCCTCAAATAAGAATATTTATTTTACCTATAATGAAACATTTTTAGCAATATAATTTGTAATTTTAATCGGAGCTATTGAGATAATAAAATAGATATATCATTACGCTATAGCCAAATCCCATTTTTTTAAACATCCTTTTCTTTGAATAAACTAAAACAAAAAAAGGAAGGTAAACCGAAAAGAAAGCTAATAAATGAAATTATATATCTTAAATACAAGTGAAATTATTAGAGATCATAAATATTTCTGTTTGAAATCATTGTTTGGGAGCCATTTAGCGTCCCGCTTTCAAAGAAATGTTTAATATTAATTCGGAATAATTTTTAAAAGAAATAAAAGACAGAAATGACAAAGAAGAATATGTGAAAGAAATGGGTTCTGAATCCAAAATATATGAAAGAGAAGAGCATTAAAATTATGTGAGCACAAAGTGAATACAGTTTTGAAGAAAATATATTTACAAATTAAAGCTCCTATTTTTCTTTTAAGAAATAGGATACATTACAGTTTAGATAATGAGCATCTCAAGTGCTAATAAGAAAGCAAAGGTCAATTGAATATATTTCAATTTTAAAAAATTGACTATATGATGTACATTTCGGAAAAAAGTCATAACATGACAGTATGAATTTAATTGCAAAGTTGTCTAATTATTCTTTCCCAAATGTACTTTCAATAGACAATCACAATACAATCCAGTTAGATTGCTTTACTAAATCGTTTGGCTTACTTTAAATTCTATTTACATAGAATATTCACTAATTTTCATTAGTTATCTTCATATATAAAAGTTTTGTATAATAAATATTGCCATTCATATCTTTCACTAATTTTGTTCTTAGAACTGTAGGTTCTAAGAATTAAATTTTGATGATCTTCCATAAAATATAATTAATGTATCAGTCTTAATGCAGAGAATCGCAAACGATAATTTAACATGCTGCAATTGATAATCTGTGAACCACAATCATTTTATAAAAAAGTGTTTAATATATTTTGTTTGATAATTTAAAAATAATAGTAAAATTGGGTAATGAAGTGAATAGTAAATAAAGATAATAGAATAATATATGAGAAACGGCAATATCAATACAGAAAACTAATGTAATAAGCAATTAATTTTTATTGATATTACCATTTTATGTTCGATTTGCTCGGCGTGTAGATAAATTAATGTCGTAAAATCAAAATAGAATGTACATAAACCAAACGATATAGTTTTAAATACACTCCAATTCATAAATGTATCAGCGGTTCTTGTCACTGGAAGTCTTTCTGCACTTGGAAAGCATCAAGTTGGTAGGAAAACATGAACATTTATCAGAGAAGCGTAGTTAGTGTATCAAAGTTTTAATGGTAGATAAATTTGAAACTGTTTCAAAGGAAAAAGAAACTACTTACCTTTTAACAAAAGTGTCATTTAAACAAAATAATTATTTAAAAGATGGCTTTCAAGGACTTTTCTAATAATTTTAAAGCAACTATTTATGAGATTACCTTACTACCCACTGAGAACTATATACCTTTATCGATTAAGTAAAATATGCAATTCCATTAATGTATGCAAAAACATATATGTGTATTTCACTTCAAATTGTTAATAAATATTCAATGTGGATGGACCGAATGTTTTAACAGACATATTTCTATGAAAATCTGACGTTAAACTTCATATTTCTTTTTATAACTGCCCCATTCTCATGATACACAAGCTCCATATGAAAGACGTTTACCACTTTTTCCCAAAATTGGTTGCTCCCATTTACTATTTCTAACTGTATAGTTGTGTGAGTTCTACCATCAAGTAATCAAAGGAGAAAAAATTGTCTCTACAATTCATCTCTTCCAAAATGGTGCCCCAAATCTTTGGTTTCTTACTGAATGCACATCAGCAAACCCCAGTCATTGTTTCTGTACACCACTCTTCCATATAGACAAAATACTTGTAAATTTACTTCCAGTTCTAGTCTTCCAATTCTAGTCCAATTCATGCAACAAATACCCTTCTGAACACAGCATTTCCAGTTTAAAAAACGAAAGGATGGTTAAACAATTGAAGCTTAACACTTTGTCTACTCCAATGTAGATACTTGGTTATAAACTAGCATTTCATTTCATCACATTTGTACGCCTGTGATCAAGCATAGTATCTGTAGAAATTAATATCATTCCTTCTGTGCCAATATCTTGCACTGAAGAACTTGGATGAATGCAGTCTCCTCTGCATTTAAAACTCTTTACCCAATATATCATCCTTCATTTTCTAGATTTGTGCGTAAATTCACTTTTAGGTCATGTTCTTTCATCACCGGAGTAACTTGGAATTATGGTAAGTTTTCTTCTCCGTGCTAACATGCTTCTATCTATATATCTAATCATTTTATTTCCTTCATGTACACAATACTACTATTTTCCGCCTTAGCACTTGTCGCACCGACGCCTTTGCGACAGATTTCAACAAAATTCGTCAGGACTGTATATTTATTTTCAAAGAACAAGGATCCAGAATACATTATAGAATGAAGAAGCAAACATTTCATTCGAAAGTATCAATACAGTAAATACATAAGGACGCACATTCACAACATCCATACTTTCCAAACTTGTGAATAATAATATCTGCTAAAACGTGCATTTTCTACAAAAACTAAGCTTTGCAAACACAGATGCGATCATAGGAGTCACATGCTTATAACACCAAGACAAGATTTTTTACTGCTGATAAAAATACTTTAGTCTTCTACAAATATTATTCAACCAAAACACATACAAGGTTGTATTAGAATATTAAGCAGAAACCCTAGTTGAACCTAACATATGAACATTCTACAAGCATGAGACCACTAACATGTTATGTTCTTTTCCACCCCTAATGTTTATTTCTCTTTGAATAGTTTTCACTCTTTCTCTCTCTCATATACATTCCTTGTTATGATTCCATTTCTTTTGATACTACTACACCATTTTCAACATAGAGAACTATACACTATCCACTGAATTCACATGATGCATTTATCATCATCTCTTCTGAATCGTCCTAAATACCTAATATTTCCTTCCCGAAGATCTGATTGTTTTTGGAAATTTTTCTTTCCCCCATATTGATCCTCAAATTTACGTCATGCAGAAATTCGATCTGAGCAAACTGCTTAAAACGATCTATTCTCTATCTTTTTCTCTCACATACACTCTCACACACGTGCGCACGAGAGACGTACACTCACACAAACATACACACAATCACACTGATTCTCACTCACTGATAAAATGATTCCATGTACTTCTTTGACACATTCTCTATTGCGTTCGTTATTATTTTTAATTACCAAATTAAAACAGCGTCTTATACTTACATTACGCGAAAGCTTTAAACTTTAATTCGCACAATAGTCATTATTTTTCTACGGAAATATTTTAATTACTTTAATTTAAATGAAATGATTTCATACTTGTTATACTGTCAAATGTATCATCTCATCATAGATTTTATTATATTGCCTCTGCTTTCATATACACCTTTGTATTGATTTCTGATTGCTTGTTGGATATTTTTAGATTTAAACATTATCTATTCTCATTTGAATTTTCTTTTCATATTCCATTATCAAAAAGTTGCACACTACTGCGCATCATTTGATTTTGTATAGTTTGAAAAAGGTAGCGTCACATTCTTTAAGATTATAAGACACAGTAAGTATAAATTATTTTATTAACAATAAGATTATTTTGCTGATATCTCGACTTATTCTTTCCTCTATCTAACAAGAAACTACTGCCAAAAATACTGCCTGACAATACTTTTTCTGTTTTTGAAAGTATTTCTTACTTCTCTGTTTTTATTGCTAATCTCCAAAATCGGCTTTCATGTAATGCTTTTCAAATTGTAGGTACTTCAAACATTTATCGAATTTATTCCTATTTTTAAATTGGTTTATTGATAGAATATCAAAATTTGAAGTTTACATTTCTGTATATCATATCTCCACAAAACGGGGAACAGAAAGCAAATCAAAATCATTGTATGTGACCTCATATGAAAATATTCTTAAAGTACCAATTAATTATGTGTGTTCGCTTTGCACATTTTCGGTATGACTATGATCTTTAATGAATTTAACTCCTGGATTCTGTTACTATGTTACCCTAATTTTTAAGACATTAAATAAGGGTTTTCTCCATAATGGAATTATACAGAAACACGGTCTACACTAAAAGGCAAGGCTGAACTGAATGCATTAGCGTAATCAGCAAATTATATGTTTACTTAGTTTCTTTTTAGATTATTTGTCTAGACATCTGTAAAGATAAGGAGTTGCATCACGAAGTCTCTAGATGACACAAACCATTGGCATTTCGAAAATTCATGTACTCAAAATTTCACATGTAACAAGTTGCACAGCGCATCAGTTAATCTGATTCATCTGTACATTTGTAGTGTTATTCCATTTATTATACAAAGTGGCAATGAAAAATGATTTCCATAGTAAAAAGATAACACCTTTAATAATGTAGAGTACAGGATAACAAGATGTTGATTTAAAAAACAGCTAATTTCTGCATAAATATTGATGTTATCATGATGTTTAGTGACTTAGAATCCTTGCAGATCTGAGTCATATTTGGGTGAAATACTTTTAATTCACTGATCACAGTAAATAAGATATATCACAAATCTTTGATCATTCTCTTAAATCACAGCTAATGAACTAGTCATTTCATGAAGCTTTGAATTCGTTTCTGATTTCAAATGTTGATGCACTTATATCATCAACATACCTATCAAAATCTATGTTATCTTTTATATTTAAAACATTGTTTGTATTTCTTTCAGTTGCTTTTCCTGTGCTGTGCTCTAAGATGATTTTCAGCTTCTTTGTTTCATACCTGACATATATTTGCTAATGTTCTTTGGTGTTATTCACTTGCTTGCGTCAGGTCTCAAATATTTAATTTACGCGTTCGAATAAATAGTGTTGACATAGATTTTAACTATCTTGTCAAGAAGTTTCAACTAATCTGCTTTATGTCTGACTGTGTGAATTTTTGGTCTAAAATAAGTAAATATCTAAAATTGTGATCCATACTTGTGTATTAATACATGAGATAGACACTCCTTCCATCTGGTAGTAGACTGAATCGCTGATATTTTGATAAGATATTTTACAATCGACAACAGGATTCTTGAAAAATGTCCGCTTATCAGCTACAAGTTCTTTATTCTTAGACATTCCTTGCATTCAAGTGTGAATACATCATTTTAACTGACTCAGCAACTAATCTGCACTTTAATTAAAATAGTGCACAAAGTAATGTAAATCATGAGTATAAAGTTTCATACGAATTAATAGGATCATTAAATTATCAACAACATTAAGCTGCTCGATATTAAGATAATTCTTTACAGAAGGATTACATTTTCTCCACATCAGAATTTCCAGTATTGTTATTGATATATTTGCGCGTTTGTGTGTTTATAATCTAAATTGTTTATATATATATATATATATATATATATATATATATATATATATATATATATATAGATAGATAGATAGATAGATAGATAGATAGATAGATAGATAGATAGATACTTGAGGTCTTGTTTGTGCATTTATTCATACGACATCATTAGATAGACGGGTCACTCTTTGTTATGATGTAACTTTTGAAATCAAAATTTTGGCGGGAGGGGTTGCAGGTTACAGTAAGCATTAAGAGTTCATTTTCTGAACTGAAACTGATCTGCATTTAATTTTGAGTTTATATTTGAATTCTCACTTACCGATTCTATTCCAAACATAAATATTACGAATTGTTGCTAAGGTTGATATGTGTTTGAGAATTTTTTACAGTGTATTTTAAGAGTTAAGCTATGCAATGTGTCATTTTATAGCAATGATTAGAATTTTGAATATTATTATTCAAGGTTTTGAATATTATTATTCAATGATTAGAATTTTGAATATTATTATCCCAGGCTTTATTGGAGCTCCTGGAGTATTGCATGCGTAGCGGGCTTACTACCTGCAGCCTACGGTACCATGCTATTCGCTCTTTTCAGCTATCTGCTACTTTCCGAATTATACTGGCTGTGCCAAGGAGGCAAATCATTTGTAACAGTTCTACGGGGCACTCTATTCCAATTTCCTTTATATTCCCCTTGATGCCTTCTGATACTGTTCCCAAGGACCCAACAATAATTGGCACTATTTTCACCTTCTTCATTTTGCATAGCCGGGCTATTTCGTACTTTAGAGAGTTGTGTCTATCTATCTTTTCGCCTTCCTACTTGACTATTTGTGGGTCAAAGGATCACGCAACATCGACTATATAGCATATGTGGTGCACCCTATCCACCACCACTAGGTCCGGTCTGTTATGCTCTAGCACCTGATTTGGTTGGATTGGGAAATGCCATAGGATTTTGCCAGTCTCCGACTCTGCCACCTCTCTGCGGTTTGTGCTCATTCCACGTCTTGCCTCTCATACCACGTCTTGCTTCTCTCTATCTCCCACTTTTCGCACAGTTTCCAATGTAGCACTTTCGCACCTGGTCGTGTCGCTACAACTTTAAGTGGTTTTGGGCAAGTCTAGGGCATTTGTTCGTGATATGTGCTATGGTTTCACCCAGTCTATTGCAGATGCGGCACAGTGGAAACACTTGCTCATTCCTCAGGTTGACCCTCCAGTTCGTGGCCAGAGCTTAGTCCTGCACTGTCAGTACAGATCTCTCGGTTTCTTTTTTTAGGGTTCCTTTCATCATCCAATCCCATCTATTCTTCCAGCAACTCCTGTTGTGGCTACATGGAATTGATTGTGTAGTCCCTTATTGCGTAATTCTTCTTCCTATCCTTTTTGTACTTTATTATTATTATTATTATTATTATTATTATTATTATTATTATTATTATTTCATTATTATCCATTATTATCATTATCAAATTCCGCCGAGGTCGACTTTGCCTTTTATCCTTTCGGGGTCGATTAAATAAGTATCTGTTACGCACGGGGAGGGGGCGATGCAAACGACTTACCCCTCCCCCAAATTTCAGCCTTCGTGCCTATAGTAGAAAAGATTATTATTATTATTATTATTATTATTATTATTATTATTATTATTATTATTACTACTACTACTACTACTACTACTACTACTACTACTACTACTACTACTACTACTACTATCATTATTGATCTATCTATTTAATTGTTTATTTCTGACTGGTTCTTCCTCGCAATTAAACTCAAGAAATACAGTTGGTTTTGTTTCATGACTTCTAATCAAAAGATTTGAAACCTTCGAGGAAATCGTGGTAAGATCATTATATTTTTTTATATTTCACGTTTTTATTACACATTTTCTATACATGCTTTTTAAATTAAAGAAAATAATATCAAACCAGTGATACAAAGATAATTTCTTAATGAATATCGCCCTCTGTTCATTTTCATTTAGATTAGTTTCTCTAGCTGCATTTATTTTTTTAAATGGAATATTCTATTTACATTACACCACAATATTGATGACTTTTAATTCAAAAAATCTACTTTGAATTAATGCTAACACTTGCTAATGGAGTCATGCAGATAGAGTAGCAGTCCAAATTATATCAATATATTAAAGATACCTCGTTATTAGATTTATGTGAATTAAGCATATACATAACAATAATTTTTGTATGTATTTTTAGATGAGAACACAGAAAGTAATGTAGTAAAATTAGCATCCTCATTGTTTTCTAGGTTCTGAATTTATTAAATGTCGTCAGATTTGTTTGAAGCTGATATATCGTACTCTACTTGATTTTAAAATTTAAGACTTACATTGTAAGATTCAAAGTTTCAAAGAATCATAACTTTTTTAAAAATCTTAATTCTCTTATAACTTATGCTCACTCATCTGTTGTTTCCACCATAATGAACATAGGAAAGTGTTCAACAAATTGTGAAATTCGATGGTTTTGAGAAGAGTTTTAGAAATATGTTAATGAATTCACTATACCAGACGGGTTGTTCTTTATTCGATTAAATAGCTTTTTCAACAGAATATAATAAAGGGGCCTCGTATACTCTAAATTGAATCTATCTAAATATTTATTGCACAAACTGTTTGAAATTTCATTCTCTCTAAGATTTTAATACATATTTGAATCGGACACTGCTTGGGGACAACATGTTATATGCATGAAAACAACCATGCTAAACACACACACACACACAAACACACACACGCGCGCAACACATGCACACGCACGCACACACATGTGTATATATGTATATACGTATATATATATATATATATATATATATATATATATATATATATATATATATATATATATATATATATGGTCTTTTAATCATCTCTATATGTATGGTGTATTGACAGAATAATTAGACCATTGATAAAACGCTATAAAATATTTAGTTGCGGCCTTTTACATTTTGAATTGGAGCTGAAATCTGACATTTCTTTTCGTAATCCCAGAACCCATAAAATAAGATATAATTGTCTTTCACTCCCCATATCAACTATGCTGACCAACTGTTATTGCATACCTCTGATCACAGAAAGGTCACACTATTTAATTTATCCGCATTCGTGGATAAATAGCTGAATAGCTAATCTTCAGTAATTATTTACAATATATAATTACACAATAGTTTAATCAGTCCTCTAATAATGATCATCAAGTAGTAATGTTATCTTAATAACTACACCTTATCTAAGATATTTAGACATTTAATTACTAATTTGTGTAATTATAGTCTCCATAACATAAAGACCTAAAATATGGTTGGTTACGATAATTCAATTATCACAACTGTGATATAGAATGTTTAAAGATTGCTTTAATATCACCTCGGCAACCTGTGATACATTGCGTCACAAAATTAAAGTCATTGTACTGGTACTCTTCTTCGAGGTTCACAAACAATACAAAACATGTAAATCTATAATAATCTAAATGCTACATATGTGGGCACACGTTACAGAATCAGTATTTTATCATCACAGAACCCTCACATTAACACGAATAACCTAT